>NW_018397270.1:4193709-4197377 GCF_002168275.2 Theobroma umbraticum | reverse complement strand
AGTTCGTCTTGGATCAGGGGAGAAGGTGGATTATATACTCCATCAGTTCCATGGTTGCAAGTTTTTATCTTGGTTGTTGATGCTTAAAATCTGGCTAATTGATATGATTATTACATGCTGTAGGTAGCACAAGGTGTGTTGCATTGGCCCGGAAATATGATATAATGTTAAGATGCCAGTCCTGACAGCAGTTGCTCAGATTCTACACAGTAAGCTAATCCCGAAGAAAGCTGTTCTTGAATTAAAAGAATAAGCTAAACCTTTCAGTTTTGTTATCAAACATTTATTTCTAACTGTTAGTAGTGCATCAATATGCTGGTATTTTTTGTTTACTTTGATCGAAACCCATACAAACAGTTAACTCATAAATAAATAAATTGCATTTCATACTTTTTCCGACAATCAAACAATTAGTCTCACCTATCATGCTATTATTGATCAATGTTGAGAAACTAAATCTTTAAATTGTCTATCTCACTGTTTTAGATATTACGTACAACTCATAGTGGAAGATAGTACAGCACAAATGGAGTTGGTGGTCTTCGGTGGACCAACTGAAAAATTAGTGGGAGTAATAATTACAAGACTTACAGCTTGATCAAACAAATAAAAATTTTTGACATCCGAGCATTTAATTCATTAATTAGTGTATTATCTCTATGCTCAAAAATAGTGAAAACAGAAATTGCCAATTACAAGATGTTCGTCTATGATAGAATAGGAGACCAATAGCTCTTCACTCCAACTCCAATGAGAATTGAACCACCAGGGCACCAACCTCTCCCATCACCAATTAGCAGCCAAGTGCCTAGAGAACTTTCCCACATTGCATACCTCAAAAATATGCCACCACTACCCAAGGAGAAAAATCCCCTACCAAAAAAATATAAAATTAACCAAGTATAAATTAATACTTTGTTCCATACTTAGTTCATCATTGTCATTGAAAAAAATCGACATATTGTTGCCACTATCACTTCAGTTAATAAAAGGATTTTGTGTTGACAGCTGCAACAACTTTAATTTTGCTTCTAATTTTTCCTGGAAAGATTTGCTTCATTCCCAGAAAATCTGGGCCAATAGGAAATTTGTACAATGAGTTACTTAATTCCCAACAAATTTGCATCTGTTCTATAAAAGAAAATTACAAAGTTATAAAACTTTAATTTTTTTTATCACTTCAGTTAAAAATTACACTTCAATACTAACTGATAAACAATGCAAAAATTAATTAATCTCTCAAATAATAAAAGAAGTAAGAGAATAGGATATTTTATTAATTATTTTAATTTTTATATATTTTTAATGATATGATAAATAATTGAGAATTAATAGGGATATGGAAGTGAGAAAAAATAAATATTTAGTAGGCATGTGAGAAGAGATAGACATTATATTAATTATTTTAATTATTATATTTTTTAATATAATTAATTATATTATTATTATAAAATTATAGAACTTATAAAAATTTGGAGCGGTTTGGTGGTTTTACCTTAAAGCCGGCCTTGTGCACGAACATTTTTCTAGTTATTCCTAATCGTAATCTAATTTCTTGAATTAATTAATGAAATTATTCTATCCTCGAAGATAATAAATTAAATTTTATTTAAATTACCCAATCTTTCAAATTAAAATTTAAGAATATATATAATTCCTCGTCAAACCCTTTTCCGTAAACTTGAATTATTATTTTTTTACCACCTTAATATATATATCATTTACATGTATCACTTTACATATTGAGAAACTTAATTCTTATCCATAGTTTAATTATATTTACTCTAAATGATACTTAATTCACATCTTAGATACTTACAAAATAAAGAGAAAAATAATATAATTTTTGTTGGATATAATAACAAGGTTTAAGACTTCCACATGGGAAAACTAAGATTGTCAACGAGTAAGGTACCCGATAGTTTTGAAGTACTTGAACCCAAACTCTATAAAAAATAAACTATACGAACCCTATTAACTACATGAATATTTTTTAAAATTACTACCCTAGCTTTAACCCTAATACATCTGCATTACCCTCTTATTACTCTAACCAGTTTAAAAACTCGATTATGTAAAAAACTTATTAAAATGCTATTCATGGGTACCCAATTACCCAACTCCGAATCCAAATCCGTACCCTGTATCCATATACAATAATATTTCTCTTGCATACTTCATATAATATACTAATAATTAAATTAATAAAAACAAACAAATAATAAAATTTAAATTTAAATAATCAAAAACAAATATCTCAAACTTATAATTTTTGTAATATTAACATAAAATCGAAAGTAAATATGTTTATGTTTAAAGTGTATATATACTAAATATATATATATATAATAGAAATTATATTTCTTATAAATGAACCCAATGTATGTAAAGTATATATATTAAAAGACTTAACAAGTCAATTAATAATTATAGTTTCATTAATTAATTTAATTAACTATATAGATTTATCTTTAATTACATGAAATTAAAAACAATAACCATGTTTCCAAACTATTCTAATCGTACAACTTTCCTTTAGGTTTATATGTTATAAGTTTATATAAACAAAGGTAAATATATTACAATTAATAATTTTATGAGTTTTAATTTTTGTAATATTAACATAAAATAGAAAGTAAATATGTTTATATTAAAAGTACTGTTATGAAAATATAACTTAAAAGAATAACTGAAGAGAGAGAAGAAAGAAAGTACTTAGAGGGAGAAAGAAAGGTTTTATTAAAGTATGTATTTACAAATAAAATGAGAGGCCTATTTATAGACAAATAACCCCTTATCTCAATAGAATTTATAAGATGAAGATAATGCTAAGAGATTAGATATATTAAATCCTAATGTTGATCCAATCTAATTTACATTCAAAACTAGATATAGATAACATAAATGGATATTCGCAAAAATATTCATAACACTCCTCCTTGAATATCCATTGTATTAAGAAAATGTCTCGTTAAGATCTTTCAAGAAAAAAAACCTGAGAAGGAAAAATCCAAGTAAAGAAAAAAAAGTACATAATTCTTTTCAAGAATACGATTTTGAAATATTATTTCATTAAAAACCTTATCAATAAAAACCTAGTAAGAAAAATTTGATGAAGGAAAAGAGTACAGTACGAATTTTACTCCCTCTAACGATTGTATTATAAATATCTTTAAAATGATGCATTCCAATATTTTATACCAACTTTTCATATGTTGTAGTAAGAAAAACTTCAGTAAATAAATCTATTAGATTGTCACTTGAACAAAGTTGGTGAATACTAATTTCACCATTTTTCAGAGAACATGAGTGAAGAAGAATTTTAGCAAAATATGTTTTGTCTTATTGCATCTAACATATCCTTCCTTTAACTATGCTATGCAAGTAGTATTATCCTCATATAATGTTGTTAGCATTTCCTTCTTAGTTGACAAACTACACATTTCTCGAATATGTTGAGTTACAGATCCAGACACATTCACGACTTATCTCATGAATTACTTAAATTTTTACATAGTTAGAAGAAGTAACAAAATAGTTTATTTTATAAAAAATCATGAAATAGTCGTGCCTCCACATGTAAATAAGTAACTTATTTGGGATCAAGTTTTGTGTTAATCAAATAAATATTTTGCATCTGTACAACCAATTAAATATGATTTTAATGC
>NW_018397270.1:4087187-4193699 GCF_002168275.2 Theobroma umbraticum | reverse complement strand
TATAAGCCCATATCCATTGTTCTTCAGATATATCGAAGTATATGTTTAATTTCATTCCAATATTTTTGAATTTGAGAAGAATTATATTTTGCTAATAAATTCACAGCAAATGATATATCAAGTCGTGTATTGCTAGTAAGAAGTATTAGTACTCCAATTGCACTAAGATATGATATTTCAATATCAAGAAGTTCTTTATTATCTACACGAGGTCGAAAATGATCTTTTACACATTTAGTGACCATACAATCACTGGTGAACTCAATGGATATGCTTTGTTCATATAGAATTATTTTAGCACTTTTGCTATATAATTTAATTGATGTACAAAAATTTCATTTGTTAAGTATTCAATCTGAAGACTCAAACAAAACTTTGTTTCCAAAGATCTTTCATTTCAAATGTTTTTTTAAGTAATCTACGACTTTTCATAACTCTTCAAGAGTTTCAATAATATTCAAGTCATCAACATAAATAACAATAATGACAAATTCAAATCTGAATCTTTTTATAAAAACACATGGGTATATAAGATCATTTTTATGACCCTCTTTCAATAAATATTCACTAAGGCAATTATACCATATGCGTCTTGATTGTTTTAATCCATATAAAGATTTATTTAATTTGATCGAATAAATTTTTTAGGAATTCAAATTTTGTGTTTCAAGCAACTTAAATCCTTCAACATTTTTCATATAGATATTGATATAAAATGAGCCATATAAATAAGATGCAGCTACATTCATTAGACACATTTCAATCTTCTCATGTATTGCTAGACTAGTTATTATAAAATTGTAATTGTATCCACCACATAGAATATATCTCTTTATACTTAATATTAGATATTTGGGTAAAACCTTATGCGACAAGTCGTATTCCATATCTCATAATCTTATTTTTCTCATTTTATATTTGCACAAATACCTATTTATATCTCATTAGTTTTACATTATTTGGTGTATGGACTACAGGTATAAACACTTCAAGTTTTGCAATTGAATTCAATTCCACATTTATTGCATCTTTTCACATTGGCCAATCATTTCTTTGTCTATATTTTTCAATAAATATAAGTTCAAGTACCTCGTTTTTTTTTCATAATATTAAGCTATATATTATATACAAAAATATCGTCGACGTTTATTTCATTCCAGTTTCATCTTTTCCCGTTATGATATAATTGATTGAGATCTTTTCATTTTCAATAATTTCAGGTACTTGCATTTCTTTTGAAATTTTATCAATTATGTTAGGAGTCTCTTCTAGAGTTTCTACTTCCTATTTCTGACCATATTGAATATTTGCTTCCTTTTTTTTCCAAGCATTTTATCTTTAGAACTAATTAGTCTCCACACTTCTGGAATCCCTTGTCCCACAGGGACATCAATGTTAATAGGAGCATTTGTAGTTGGTATATAAGATTTAATTATTCTCTTTAGGTCAGTAAATATGTCTAGTAATTGATTTAGTATATTTTGCAGAAGAATTATCTTTTGAACTTTAAGTTCATATTGATTTGTGCGATGATCAAAACTATATAATGATAATTCATTTTAAGAAATTTCCTTTTCCGGTTACATATTTTCTCCCTCTAATGTTGGAAAAATTGTTTCATCAAAATAACAATCAATAAACCTTGAAGTAAAAAAATCTCCCGTTGAGGGTTCTAGATATTTAATTATACATGGAGATTCATATCCAACATATATTCATAATTTCCTTTGAGGGGCCCATCTGAGTGCATTGTGGTGGAGCAATTGGAATATATACCGCACATCAAAAAATTCTTAGATGGAAAATATTTGATTCTTGATCATAAACTAATTGTATAGAGGAGAATTTCTAATAACTCATTTAGCTTGATGCATACAAATGCTGTTGCATCCAAAACGGCATGCCTCAAAACAGAAACTAAGAGTTTAAATTTCATAAATAATGGCCTTACAATCGATTGGAAGTATTTAATAAACGATTCTACTAGACCGTTTTGTGTTTGAACATAAACAATAGGTTTATTAATAGCTATTTCAACTAATATGCAATATTAAAGGCTTAAAATGTAAATTTACCAACATTTTCTAGACCAATTGTCTTAATTACATAATCAGAAAATGTGCTTGCAAATGAATTATTTGTACAAGTATCTTATAAATGCCAAATTATGGGTTGATAATAAGCACACATGTGACCATCTTGTCAATGCATCGATTAAAACCATAAAATATCTTACTGGTCCACATGATGGATGTATGGGTCCACATATATCACCCTAAATACGTTTAAAAAATGTAAAAAATTTAGTCCTAACTTTAAATAGTGATACCCTTATAATTTATTTGCCTTTAGAGTAAGCAGCACATGAGTATTTCATTAGATTGAAAAATCTTTTGATTTTTTAATGAATAATCATATTAATTTTCAATTATTTTTTGCATCATTTTTCATTTAGGATGGTCCGACCAGTCATACCAAACATTAAAATCATTAATAAACTTCTGATTTACTTGAATTTCAATTATTCTAATAGTTATGTAGTTTAATCCAGTAAACAAATTAAGTAATTTTTTTTCAACACACACTTCTTTGAGATAATAAATCTAATAGAGAGGTAATAAGTGTTTCTTTCATTCATTGTCTCAATATGATGTTTATTCAAATGAATATCTTTAAAACTTAATAAACTTCTTTGAGACTTAATAGAAAAATATAAACTTTATTCTCTAAAGTAGTAAAATATTAGCTCTTTCGAAGCTTTCAATTAATCTTATACTATCAAATATTGTATTGACATTGGTTTTTTCTATTACCAAGGGGGAATAATATATCTTATCTTTAAATATAATGCACGTTGTAACAATGTTTGCAAGACATATATTTATATCATACATCTTGGATCCAACAAGATGAATATCTATTTTTTTTAATAAAATAAGATATATACAATGAAAAATTTACAAGTTAACATGAAATAACATTAAATAAATAATTAAAACATATAATAAGAACATATCATTTAAATAGTATAAGAACATATTAAATCTTCATAATATAGTTATACGAAAATATACCAATTACTGTTAAGTTCATTCTCGATATTTCCATTACTAATTATATAATCAATTCCTCTTTTAAGGTGGACAAACATCTTGATGTACTATATCAAATTGACTATGGTTAAATTTATCACAAGATGTTTTAGTTTTCAATGATGCTAGATAAAATTTAAGACCTATAACAGGTACGTAACCAATGATCTTTTATGCCACATCAATGACAATACATTTTCTATATTCCTTTTATTCTTTCCATTTTTGTCTTTTCATTATTTATCCACTTTTGGTAGGTTGAAAGTATTCATTTGCTTTTGATGGGTTGAAAGTATTTATCCACTTTTGATGGGTTATCTACTTCTCATGGGTTAGTGGGTTAAGTTCTTTATCTATTTTTGATGACAAAATTATCTATCCGCTTTTGTTGGCAAAATTATCTTTAATTAAAATAGTGATAGTGTAAATTATTATGACGACCTCTTTTACGTTCATGATCATAATTATTAAATGATATGACATTCAATTTAAGGAATAAATAAATTTATAACTATGACTATAATTATTAAATGATATCGTAGTCACTTCAGGAAATAGACAAATTTATAATTTTTTTATTAGTAGTTTGCTTGTCACATTTACTTCAAGGAATGAACATTATGATTTTTTATTAATAGCAGGAGATAAAATATAATATATACTACATGATAGCAAAATTTATTTTAAGGTTGATTTCTAGAGAATAAAGATACTAAAGAGATATCAAATTACTTACTTGATTTTCTAAACTCAAAAATAAAAAAAATAACCTTTGTGAGAGGATGAAAACAAAATAAAACTAACACTTACTGGATTTACTAAAACCAGAAATCGAAATCTAATTATTGAAATTATGTTAAAACTTGAAGATAATGAAAACAAAATCTAAACTTGAGAGGTCGGAAGATCATGTTGATAATATGTTATGAAAATAAAACTTAAAAAAACAACTGAAGAAAGAGAAAAAAGAAACTATTTAGAGGAAGAAAGAAAGATTTTATCCAAGTATGCATTTACAAATGAAGTGAGGGGCCTATTTATAAACAAATAACCTCTTATCTCGATAGAATTTACAAGATAAAGATAATACTAAGAGATTAGATATATTAAATCCTAATATTGATCCAATCTAATTTACATCCAAAACTAGATATAGATAACATAAATGGATGTTCACAATAATATTCATAACAAGTACATATATATATATATATATACATACACACACTCTTATATATATATATATATAATAGTAATTATATTCCTTATAAATAAACTTAATATATATAAAGTACATATATTAAAAGACATTACAAATTAATTAATAATTATAGTTTCATGAATTAATTTAATAAACTATACGAGTTTGTTGTTAATTGCATGAATTAAAAAAAATAACTAGGTTTTAGAACTATTCTAATCTCACAACTTCTCTTTAGATTTATATATTATAAATTTATATAAACAAAATTATATATATTATAATTAATAATTTTATAATTTATAATGTTAACTTAAAATAGAAAGTAAATATGTTTATGTTTAAAATATATTTTATAAGTAAATAACGATTGACTTTGCATGGAAGGATCCTCAATCAACAATCGACCCAAATAAGTGACGTAACTATCACTATTAATTACACTCGAACATTTAATTTATTGATTGGTATATTATTTCTTTACTTAAAGAGTAATATTTGAATCTTTTTCTTCCAATTATCATTACCCTTACTTGGCATTACAATTGGCATCGCAACTTATTGGCCATTGGCCATGTGATTAATAAATAATGCAAACTTTAAAAGTAAAGATTTAATGTCTCGTATTTTAATTATTTCAACTAATTTTGTTTGGACTCTTTTAACATATTTCAATTCGAAAACAAACATATTAGTGATCGAAAGTCTGGGTACAAATGCTATATAGACTAAAACATCATTAGTGTGTAATTCTTTATTAAGAAAATGGACCAAACCTTTCTCTTTATACTCTATCAAAATAGTAAATTTGATCTTTATGTAATAATTTATATAAATCGAAACTTTATATATTCTAAATTTATTAATATCTATCTAACAACTCGAATTGCAGCGAATTATTAAAAACCATATATAATTTTTACTTTCCTTTACTACTGAACTAGACAAATATGTATAGATTATAGAAACATGTACTGAATCCTCGCTCCAGCTTTTGTGGGCTCATTCCCTGATTAGCAGCACAAAATTAAATTCGACAGGTGTCTTGAGAAACTAGAACAATCAAATGCCACAATCAGCTTTAAGAAAAACATGAGAATTTGTGCATTGCAATCCAGTTGAAGGTAGGCAAATCAATCAAGTTCATTATCATAATAGCATTCCTCATTCTCTTTATCCAAGATCAATTTTAAGGATTGGGAAATCTCCATTTCCAGCATTTGAGACAGTGGGTGGATCAAGAGATGACTGCAGGCTTATCACCTTTGTTTAATCAGTGATTAACGGATAAAAATGCCCAACTTGGAAAGGTCATCGTCGAATGGGACCCCGACACGTGTCTTGATACAAAACAAAAATGCCATTTTTGTTACCTTATGACACATATGAGCTTCAAGATGATGCTCTTCACAAAGGTACAAGATTAGCCTTTTAGATGACAACAACAGTGTTATGTTGTTTGATCATTTGTCAGATCAACAAATCAGGGTCAAGAATATGTTCTGTCACCAAACCCTCTCTTCCTTTTCCCTTCATCAACTTTTTCTCACAAGAAAAGAATTGGGTAATCCATGTAACAAACAGAATATTAATCCATCATAATGTTCTCAATGCTAATCCCGATCGCGTATCGAAATTTTATTTGTTATTTTTCCGATGGAGGAATCATCCTGTCAACGTACATTGGTACGTGTTATGAAGTTCTAATTCGTACACGACATTAGGGATATTTTCCCCTTTGTGAAAGTGCAAATTCTTTGTATTATACAAGTTAATGACATTCTTTGATTGTGGCTTAGGAACCCCACTAATCCAGCAGCAAAGGACAGGTGTGTGGTGGTAGCTTTCCACCTTTCATTTCCCACTTCAAATTGCCTGCCCCCATCCCTTTGAATTCTGGTCTACGCACACAATCAAGGGCACAACCAGAATTCTGATGCAAGACACACCTTTGTGACATTAATTCTCTTTATTGTAAAGCTTTAATTTTTGTTCTATGGGGAATCTTATTTGATTGGCCAAAAGCTAGGTTGTAAACAATATCCCAGCACTAAACAAAAGCTAATATCCTTAATAGGGAAAATATGCTATGTCCTTGTTTCCTAGACTTAATTAAATATTTTAACCATACCCTTTTTTTTTTGTTTATTAACATTTTAGTTTGACACCTCATCTAATCGCACTCAATTATCCTCGAGATTACCACTAATCTAATCTAATTTCGATTACAGCCGATGATAATATGAATCTTAACTAATGGCAATTAAAGTAAAGTTTTATAATATTTAATTTTTCAATTATTTATGTGTGAAGAGGAATCATATAAAAAAAGAATATTAAAAGGAACACATGAAAAAAAAAATTACTTAAAGATTAGGAAGTGTAGATATTTAAAAAATTCAAAGATTATTAATGATTGATATTCAAACATTTATCTTCTTCTTAAAAGGAAAAGTTTGAATTTTATTTTTTTAATTAAAAAAATTGGGAAAGGTCTTTATAATTGGGGTTAGTTAACCTAGAAAGAGTAGGTGGACCATTTACAGCCGGCCAAGAAATATAAGGCAAAATGCTTACTTCTATGTCCTCATCGGCCCTCTCACCACATCACCCCCTCCATTTTCCCATTTGAGAGGGCATAATTTAGAGGAAGAAAGCGACTAGCACTCATAAGGACCATAAACAAATAAAATTTACTTCCATGGGGTCTCCCTGCCATTTCATTCAATCAAAGATGCTTTACATTCACACCTAATTGGGACTTCACAATCAAATTGGGGACACTCACCATGCATGCTTGGTGCTATCCACATGTTAAAAAGGGTGTGCATGTCCCAAGAATTGCTGCCCAAAAAAAACCAATCTACCCTTTCATAAATACTCACAAAATTGGCAAGAAATTTGCATACCATACATTTTCATACTATTTTGAGGGGGGTAAAATTCCGCCGCCTTATAAATTTTACCTTTTTGTTTTTAAGATTCGAATTTGAGAATCTCAAACTCTAACCGTCAAAACATCTTGAAAGTCAATTTGATATTACATTCATGTAAAACTTGTTAAAAACATTGCTCTTTGTTTCGAATTTGATAGATTCTTTATATTTTTGAAAAGAATTGAGCTATACTTTGAATACCCAATTTGATTTTATGGTGAGATTCACATGTTTGAGATAAACATGGCTTATTAATTACTATGAACATAAAAAAGGGTACTATTTCATATAAAATTGAACCTTTCATCAGTCCGAAACTAAAAGCATATTTGCTTTTTGATGACCCTAAGATATTGGTTTGTGATTGAGAGATGAGGATCAAACATCAAATTCTTTACACATAATATGTGTTGGGTTATCTCTAAAAGTTGCTCTGTTTACTGTCCCACTTTTGATGCTTTTAAACCAATAGTTATGACAGATTTCAAACACCATGGAACATGCAAAACAATCCCCTTATCTGCAAGTAAAAAAAAAATATTGGTCACAAATTGTTTAGAATCATGCTTGATTGCTTCAATCAATGCTTGTCTCACCAAAAATTTATATGTAGTTTTGTCAATAGTTTGAAAGTTAAAAGAGAGATTCCAACTCAAACCAAAAAAGAATTCTTCTTTATAACAAGAAATTGGAGTGACCAATTGGACAATGTGTAGCACCCAAATATTGAATTTCAGTTTATTTTAATAAGAAAATTTTGCCAAAAGAAGCAACGAAAAATATCTATTAAAAAGCCCAACAATTTCAGTTGTGCAAGTAAAGGGGTCGCCTACACCATCCATCACCACTCCCATTTGCTTAAAGTTGAAATATCAATCACCATCTCTTTGACCAAATAGGGGTTTTGGACCCATGACTAGTCTATTTTAACAATGGAAAATAACAAAAGAGAAATATGCCCTTTTATGCTTGTCTTTTATTTCTTGAGAAGGATACAAGGAGAATATTAAAATTAAAAAAAAATCGATAAAATTTTTATTCTAAATTAGAAAATTTGTGTATCGGAACATTTGATTTAATTGCAAATACATTATCTCGTACCCGATCAAACACGGGTAAAATAGATATCAAACTCAATAATCAAATTCACAAAAATATTTACTAATTATCTCTAATATGTGTGAAATGTGAATCCATTTCCTTTATCCTATATCTCTTTTCTACAAGTCCATGGGAGTGCCAAGATGTTGTCTGAAAGAGACAAAAGAGAAGCCTCTCAAAGGCTTGTCTCCCATGGCGGCCTAAACACGATCAAGTTCAACTGCTTTTACACTTCCATCTTCCCTTGCTTGCTCGTGCGCCCCATTGACTCCAACACCACTCCTTTTTATAACACCGTGCTTGGCCAAGAAATCCGTCGCCCAATCCCAAATGTTCAACACAATGTAAGTTCCAATCCCACCAATTAAGCCATACGCTATTGAATAGGTCAAAGGCATCAAAATCAACGTCACAAAAGCAGGGATTGCCTGCCTCATGTCATCCCACTCAATTTCCACCACAGCTCTCATCATCAACACCCCCACCAGGATTAGCGGCGGTCCCACCGCCCAAGCTGGTATCGACGCCAAAAGTGGGGTGAAGAAAAACGCCAGGAAAAAGTATGCCGCCACTGTCAACGCGGTCAGCCCTGTTCGTCCACCTTCTCGTATTCCCGTCGATGATTCAATGAATGCCGTCACCGGAGACGTCCCGAGCAATGATCCGACGACGATTGACATAGCATCGGACATGAAAGCGAAGTATTGGCCCTCGAAATCACCATTTTCGTCGGTGAAACCGGCGAATCTAGCCATTGAATATAATGTACCAGTCGTGTCCAATATGTCAACATATAAGAACGTGACCAAGGCCTCCCAGAAATAACCTTTACCTATAGTTTTAAAACTCAATGCCCCAGCTGTACTTTCAATTAAATGGACATCAACAACTTTTTTAAAATACTCATGGGCTGCATCACCGGCGGCGGTGTTGGGAAAAGCCGTAACCTTTGTGTCACGAAACCATGAGACCGCTGTTACAAATACTATACCATAAATCATAGCACCTTTTATATTTTTCACCAGGCAATAAGCTATAATCACAAAACCTACAATTCCAAGCCATAATGTGGGACTCTCCATTCTGTCACGTAGACAAAAAATGTCACCTGATACAGTACCTCCAGGCAATAAACTAACGGTTCCGTTAGTTGTCGTTAAAACCGGGGCAACCGAAGTCCGAGACCAACTCGGGCAGCCTCCAAGAGTCACAAGGGTTGACGGGTTATACCCGACTAACCCGATCCCTTGGTTGTTTTGTAACCCGATAAATGCGAGAAAAAGCCCGATACCCGCGGAGGAACTGATCCGAACCGGTTTAGGAACCAACTTAGCTAACTTGGCCCGGAACCCGACAGCTGAGATGAACAGAAAAATTAACCCTTCTATAAAAACTGCTGCTAAAGCACTCTTATAAGGGACATTACCCGACCCGTGAAACCCGACCACGGTATAGGCAAAATACGCATTTGTTCCCATACCCGGGGCCAAAGCCAGGGGTAAATTCGCGAAAGCACCCATAATTACACAGCCAATAAGAGAAGAGACGACGGTCGCCACTATGAGATCTTTACGTACTTTCTCCAGACACGAAGCGTAACCCGGGTTGACCGGGTCGAATTTACACGACACGTCGGGCTGGACGACTCGTTGAGTTGGCCCGGTGCAGTTAGATAACGGAACGGAAGGGTCAGAACACAGAGGGACGCAATCCGAGACGCTGCAGGGACCTCCGGAGTCGGCGAGGATGGAAGCGTTGACGGCTAAGATGTAGGCCATGGTGAGGAACGTGGCGGTGCCAGCCCGCAACTCGGTCGTGAAACTCGAGTTCCGTTCGGATAGCTTGAAGCGTTTCCCGACCCGGCTATTGGCCACGGCTGAGTTGAGCCGAGTTATGAACTTTTTGGATGGTGGGTGAGGTTCCATGACCACGGAAAATCAAAAGACAAACACTTGGTTACTCCTTAAGAAGAAAAGGGTTTGCTTCTATATAAACATTGAACAAACCAAGATGAAAAAAACTCTGGTTTTTTATGGGAGTGGGGAAATTTCGATGGCAGAAGATGATTAGTGGAGGAAGGGGGAAAGATTCTATAGAGAGAAGGCGAGAAGAAGGGATCTTTTTATATATGGGAAAGTATCTGAAAGCAGATGATGATGATGATGATGATGATGATTCTTCCTGATTTTTAAGTGTGAACCCGCGACAGGTTCATCCACCCTCACTCAATATTATTTATCTCTTTCCATATAAATTAAAGGAAAAATCTCTGGCAATGAAGGAAAAAAACTCATAAAAATGGCGACTAACCCACGTAGACTGATTTACGTTTAGACTCAGACCAAGAAAAAAAGGCAAGGAAAGGACAAGTGTACCCCATGATATTTAACAGAGTAAGGATAATCTATTTCCATTTGTAGTTCTCTTGGCTTAACATAAAAGTCCATGATTAGCATGTTTGATTTTGCTTTCTTTCTTCGTTTTAATGACATAATTGTAATTTTCTTTTGTCGATCTCGAGTTTTGATTGGTCTAATTGAAAGGAACCTTTTGATTTATCGATAAAAGTATTAGTTTATTTTAAAAGTTTATATGTGAAAACGTGACAGAATAAATGGAAACACGACTAGAAATAAAAGAAAAAAAAAAGTCTATAACTTAAAAGTTGTAAGCTAATACTGAGAATTAAAGCAGGAATTGGGAAAAAGGTTGGAATATGCACAGCAATAGTGGGCTACTATTGCAACTTGACGAACATGTTGCCAATTTTGAAAGGAAATATTGACTAACATATTACAGCTTCTTAGAGTTGACTTCCTTCTCAGGAACTATCCATTTCCCCCCCTTAAATACCACGTTCGTAATACCCTTTTATTTTTTTTTTCCCAAGCGCCAATAGCAATGGACTATGACCTGTTTCACACCTTGATTTTGGGTTCCCACTCTTTGATTTCAATTTCATGCTGATTAAATCAGGTTTGAATTTGAGAATGGGAGGCCATTTAGTGTCAAAACGTATTAATTATATTTTTCCCCATCATCTTAGGATCTGATAAATGTCAGATTCCTACACCCTTTTGCTTTGCACTTAGTTCCAAGCCATTAGTGAGTAAACGTAGCTGTCACAGTTAGTTGATCAACCTGGTTTGGTTTTGGGGGTCAACAAGACTGACCCAAATTTCCATATTCCATTTCCATGCACATGGCTTCTCTTTCTTCTTTTTGCCAACCAAATGGTTAGAATAACTTGTTTGTTTTTTACCTTGTTTCCAAGGGAAAGGAAGAGGAGGAAGATCATCCGCATTATCATTTGGAGATGACTTGTGCAGGCCAGCCGGCCAGGGGCCCCTGGTTAGCATAGATATGTAAGACAATTAAATCTTTTTGCAGCATGGAAGGCGACAACTTCACGAGACCATTGCCTTCATTGGCCGGACATTGTACTTTCTTTGTATTGAATGCTTTATCTACTTCAGCAAGAGCATGCAGGTAATTGAAATCAATTGCCTTGAATGTAAGGGTAATGCCTAGTTTCGACTGCCGTTTCATAGAACAATTGGATCATTCACGAACCATACAAGGATAATGAATAATCTATTCATCGATATTTATTTCTTATGAATCATTGACTGTTCATAATTAACACATTTCGGACACTCATGAGTTGTTACTTTCTTATTAAATCTTAATTAGACAAAGATGGGGCCAAAAGTTTGGCATGCCTGCACTAATTGGAATATGAACTTAATTGACAACTCTTTATTTCTTCCTATTAAATATGAGATTTTAGGTTAAAATTAAGATCTTACTTTTTCTAGCTCTTGAAATCTCAAAGCATGATTCAGTGTGGAATTATATGGACTTTGATGTTGAGACTTTCTTTTGTATGATTGTGACAAGCACAAGAGAGATAAAATCTAGGTTGTGAGATTTGGTGTATATAAAGCAGTAATTGTATCCCATGGGGGCCAAAAAGAAGTTTGCACAAAAACCTTACCATCTAAGGAAGTTTTTGATTTCTTTATAGCCAAAAAGATTGCAATGTAAATGAATATCTACATATAGTTTAATCTTTCCTTCTCTCAACCATTTGTCTCATAATCTATTGAATATCCTTGACAAAAGGCAATGTTAATGGGGTGAATTAAAGGGTTAGATATCTCAGTAACATGACCAATTTTGGACCCCCCACACATCTTGTCTAGTTGTACAATCATGAAAATACTTCTAAGTGCTTTAATTGACAATATTTTAATGCACAAATTAGGTGGGCAAACATTAGTTTATGAAACACTTTCTTATTCCTTAATCATATGGTCTCATTGAATCCCTACTAGCTATAGACAAAATGATAAAAAAATATATAATTTTTTTTGCAGTTCATATGATGGCAAAATTAGAAGAAATCATTTAGAAAAATGTGATTTATGGACCCACAACTCTCCAAATTGTGGTACTTTGAATAGTTCTGAAGTAGTGAATGGCATTTTAGCCTCTCTTGCATTATGAGTTTCCAAGGTCAGGACAAAGCTCTCTTGCCTTTGGCTAGTGAAAGGTGATGTGAGTGAAAAGTACAACTTGCCTTCAAATCAAGTTCCTTCTTATTGTCAATTACTAATTGGTTGCTTTGGGAATCAAAACATCTTGATATATTTGTGGTATATAAATTCCATAAGATAAATATTTATAATTTTAAAAATATTATATTTACGATATAATATTTTATATTTAAATAATAATATATATGTATTATACATCGATGATGTATCCTATATAAATTTTTTTAAAAAAATTTAAATATTTAATCCAATAGAATAATTTACATATATTGTCATTTATTTATTTTTTATTATTTGCAATCACAACTTAAATAAAATTTTATCCCCATGAAAGCTCTCTATAACTTGTGTGATTCCCTCCATCACCAAGTAAAAGAGAATGGAAAAAGGAGTGTAAAGAGTATTATCCTTATCTCAACTTAGTATCTTTCACCCCCCCACCCCTTTTTTTTTTCCCCTTGAGTGTTGACACATATCATGTGAATTTTACCTCACTTTTAGGTCTCTCTTTTGTTTTCCCCTTTGTTAAAGCTACCCTGTGAAAGAGATACTGTACTTAAAACCTGTCATTGGACTGGTGGGCATGGGCACAACTTATAGTTAAAAAAAAGAAGAAGGTGGCAGACAATGAAAATTTTTTTAACAGCCTAGAAAATGATTGGAACTGAAAAAATCTCCAAGAATCTTGATGAGTGTTACATAAAACCCAAGTATCTTATCTTTGTATTAGACTTGAAATTGACTGTGGATAAAGAATTAAGTTCACATTAAAAGAGAAACGATATCATATTACGAAAAGTATTAAGTATTTCTTTTCAAGTTATTTTATATACCGAGATTGAAAAAAGTAATAATTCAAAGTGATTTGACACTCGTAATGATAGAATATATATAAATAAGTGAAGCACGGGGATACATATAGTTGTTGAAATAGGAAACTAGTAGATTCCAAAGCCTCTGCCTCACAAGGATAGGGCTTTCTTTGGGTATAAAACGTGGAGTTGGCTAATTTGAACATGAAGACCTATGGAATCTGTTGATAGGGTGTCGAGGCATCAACTGGATATTTTGGAATCTAGGAATCAATTAGTAGGAAGCTAAAGCCAAACACCATATTGTGTTACTCACATATCATCCATGGCAGAATGTCCCCACACTGGACATGGTTCTGTTTCCTCCAGGCCAAGTGGGCACCCTTCTTGACTTGCCTATAAATGCTTGAGAGGAAAAAAAAGTGAAAACCAAATCATTTAACAGAGGTGGCAATTATTTTCTTTTCCAGTTAATTTAGGTTTGAATTCAAATTTAAGTTATTTTGGGTTCGAGTTAATTTTAAATTATTAATTTTTTTCTGATTAAATCAAGATCGAAGTAGAATTTAGATAAGACAGGTTTTTCGAGTTTAGGGTACATCTAATAGTTAACCTCTTGGTCAAATAACATTAAGACAAATTACAGATACAATTGGAATAAAAAATCAATTTGAGAAAGGGAAAATGGGTATCTATTGAAAGGATTGCTTGGAATGGAAGTTAAAGGCTTGCAAACTTGTTAAAGCAAAGAGAGGAGATAAGATGGAAGGAAGGGGAAGAGGATGTCAAATCAGATTTGGAAGTGAATGATGCTTTGGCAAGTGGAAACCTCATCTGAGGGCTTGGATGGAGGCCAAATTTTTTTTGTTTCAAGATGACATCTCCTTTCAATTCATTTGTCTTCATTGTCATGGGAATGAGACAGTGTGGGGGAGAACAATTTTTATATCTTTGGGTATTCACTCTTTCTAATTTGTACATTATTTGGACATGTGGGCTCATCATTGCTTTGCAAAACATTATTTTTCAACTTGGCATTAATCTTCATATGAATCATTCCCGATGCCATGCTATGCCACCATGGTACATAATTCAATGAGGAATATGTAATGCAAGTGGTATATAGAGATACTATTTTTTTGAAGAAAAAAAAAATTAAAGCAATAAATTTCATTTCTAGAGAGATAGCTCCAAACATTCTCTTTCAAATTAGGTATGTTTGCTTCTAATTTTTCCATTATTTTATTTACTTTTTTTCCCCATTAATCTAAAGGCACACTTTTTTCTTTTTTCCTTTTAGCAATTTCAACAAAGTTGTTGATGCCTTGACCTTTCCTTCCTATTCTAGAAACCCGAAGTCATGTTTATGGTTACATTAAATAGTTATATTTTTCTTTCATTTTTCGTAATTGCTAAATTATTAAAGGGGGGCTATGACTGTGACAAGTGATAGGGAAAATTTTGATCTATTTAACAATAAGCTCATACATAACGTAGATAAAAGGATTTGAAAATTCAATTTATTTTTTTAATCACTCAATTTAGACTTTGGAAAAAGAATGCTAGGAAGCTCTTTATCAAGAAGAACTAATTTGATATCTAAAGTCTCAGTGTGCAATAAATATGGGATGAAGAGAGGAATATGAGGTTCTACCATCTTTCTATTTGTATTTCATCATAATAGAAATTAGGTGGCTGGTTTGATGTTTGATGGTCAAAGGGTGATGGACAATGATAGTGTTAAACGACAAGCAATTTCTCTCTATGCAGCTGTCTTTGGCTGGTGTGACACTACTCCTTTGGTTGATAGCAGCATCGTCCGCTATGAAGGGGCTAAAAGCTTTTGGGCTGGATGGTATTCAACCTTTAATTTTTTCGAGAGTTTCGAAAATAGTCAAAAATTATATTTTAATGTTTGTTAATCAAGCGTTGAATGATGAATTCTTTCTTTTAAAATTCTCGAAGGTCTTTGTTACTTTAATCTCAAAAAAGGACAATTCGAAGCCTATAAGTCTGTTGAATATGTATTACTTATAAAATCTTGACTAAATTGCTTCTAACTAGATTGTGTCCACTCTTGCAGGAGATGGTAGGGTCTTTTCAAAATGGCTTCTTGCCAAGTTGAAGCACTAGTGATAATATTGTAATTTACATTTTTTAGATTAAAAATTCTCACCTATCTTGGTTCTTATAAGTCGTGAGTATTAATGATTTATAATAACATAACTTTATATATATATATTTCTTTCAAACAGTAAAATAATAATGACATAATACTTGAAAAAACTTATGAACTATTTAAAAAAAATTTTAATAAACTTTTATTATTCTATTACATTCAATCAAAAGCTCAAATATATATATATATATATATTGATTAATTTATCATTAATCAAAATACTATATATTATTTTTAGATCCATGTGGACTAACGTAATGTTGATGCAAAAGGTAAAAAATGTTGCACGACAATGTCATCATGTTCTGTCACCATCTAATATGTCATGTCAGCATACCACATCGGCATCACGTGATATAAAATGATAAATGGTATTTTAACTAAATCAACTATTAATTATAAAAGTTTATTTGACTTAAAGTAAACATAAAATGATTTATTTGATTCAATTTAAAAATACAAAAGCATGATTGAATACAATAAAACAATAAGAACTTGTTTGAAACTTATATAGTTTAAATTTTTTTTAAGTGTCATACTTTACAAAAGGACATACAAAATGTATTTACTAATGTGAATTATAAAAGCTTAATGCCAAAAATTTTAAATTTACTAATTTGTTCCATATTTCCTCTGCAATTCAATTTTTATCAAACTAATCTCTCAAACTTGATTACTAACAATGGTTCTTTTATTTCTTTTCCTCCATAATCTTCATTTAAAATATGGGTTTTGGTTAATAGTTTTCATATATATTTTTGTTTCCATAAAGTAAAGATATACATAAAACAAGATTTTAAGATATTCTAAATACATTTGGAACATGAATAGATGCTAGGGGTTTAATCATTAATATCAAATTCATAAATTTCATGGTTTTTTTTATTTTTTTGTTTGCATTGATTATTTAAAAAACAAGCTATAAGTAATAATTCACAATAATAGAATTTTCACATAGATTCATTCTTTTTTTTTTTATGCGAGGCTCATACTTTTAAATAGTGCAAACACACATAAAAGGAAAAGTGAAAATTGTTTAATAATAAATACATGTAAACTTGGATCATAAATTTATTTCTTTATTTTTATATCATATTTATTGGAAAATCAATTTTTATCTAAACAACACGTTGACTTGATTAATGGAAAAATTTTTTTTATCATATTTCTCTGTATTTTGCTAAGAATAACCCTCATTTTCTGCCATTAACCACATTTTCTCTTTACATTTGGCAGCCTAACCCTTGATTAAAAATACAAGAGAGAAAGCAAAGGATATGAGAGATTTTTGTAAAGAAGGTTTATACAGTCTTATTTACATTAAAAATTTCCATCTTCTTGGTTTCTTATAATGAGTTGATAACCTAATAATTGGAATGGGATGAATTCACTAACCTAAGAGAAAAAAAAATGAAAGAAAAATAAAATTTATTAATCTTCTTGCCAAATTAAATTGCTGGGGTTGCAAGTTAAAAAGGAGATGCCCTTAATCATTATAATTTATAATAAACATATGTAAAGTTGAATTGCAAGTAGGGGTTTAATGCCATAATTTCATAATAAATTGATTTTTTCTTCCTTTTTTTTTCATAATTCAATTTTTATCAAAATAAAATTTTTATTCCGTAAATAGTAATGGTATCTTTTTATTTAATTTCTTTACCTCTATATCCGTCACCTATAATATAGGCCATCGGCCATATTTCATAATAATTAACAAAACTTTCTATATATTTTCACTTTCAAAAAGTATAGTTCATATTAAAGATAAGTGATCTTGAATGAATTTTAAGGGTTTAATGCCAATTTTTTTAAATTTATTAATTTATTTCATATTTCCTCTGCAATTCAATTTTTATCAAACTAATATCTCAACTTGATTAACATAAATAGCTCTTTTATTTCTTTTCCTCCTTACCCTTCATTTAAAATATGGGCTTTGGTTAACAGTTTTCATATATTTTCTTGTTTCCATAAAGTAGAAATATACATAAAAATTAAATAATGCTAGAGGTTTAATCATTAAAATCAAATTCATAAATTTGATGGTTCTTTTTTGCATTGATTATTTAAAAAATGAGATATAAATAATAACAGTTCATGATAATAGAACTCTCACATCGATTCATATATATATATATATATATTTATTTATGGGAGACTTGCAATTTTAAATCGTGCATAGAGACATAAAAAGAGAAGTAAAACTTGTTTATAATAACACATGTAATCCTGGATGAATGCTAATGGTGATAATTTTATTTCTTTATTTTTATATCGCATTTATTTGTAAATCAATTTGTACCAAAAAGCAAGTAGGTATCATTTTTAATTCTGAAAAATATAAAACATATACAGAAGGCAAATTAAGTAAAAAAGGTTCAAATTTAAAAACATCAATAAAATCTAGCAAAGATAAAATTCGGTTTGACGTTGTTCTATTTTGAACTTACTAATGATTATTCAAAATAAACCTAGAATTCATTTGTTTTATATGAAAAAGAAAAAGAAAAAGAACAAAACACTACTATAGAATGCATAGATGGAATCCATGCATGAAGTTTTCACGACGTACATAGTAGCTGGAGCTTGGCAGATCAAAAATCTTAGTGTGGACTGCTTTTGATGCTAGTGGTCCTAATCCGGGGAAGGTGTAAACGAATGAGGGTAGGGTTTTAGGCCGGTCCAAGCTGATGGTACAAAAAAGTGGAATCAGTTTCACTAAAAAAAATTAGGTCTTCATCGAAGATATTGAATTCATTAGTAAAGATTCGATGGTGAATATCGACAAAATACCAACGGATCATTGACCAATGGTGAGGTGTACAATATCGACAGATTACTGATGAAAATTACTAATGGACATGATTCCATTGATAAATTGATTGATGTGCAAAAAATGACAAAGGTGTGAAGAATTCCAATCGACAGCCTCCATAGGTAATGGGTTTATTGACGGAATATACTGACAAAATTACTAACAGAGACTTTAGTCAGTATCGAGAAAAATTTACCAACTGAATTACTGATGGTATTTTTGTTTGAAACTCACCGTTGTACCCAAAACCATTTTAAACTGTAGTTAATTAGTGATTAGCTAGGCTCTAACAATATTTTCTCTCTCCTGTTAGTATATATTGCCATGTTTTTGTCCTTACATTTTTTAATGAGAATTTTCTAACATTCTTTCATTCTCCTACACTACCTCTCTCAATATTCATCATTGTATCAAAGCAACTAGGGTTCTTCTGAATGTCAACGCCAGACATTTGTTGAAGAGCAGTGTGATTGTCATTCTCTGTTTCATCTTCAATTTTCTAGTAAGTGGATTCACAGTCCTCTTTTTACTTGGATATCAATTAAATCTCGATACACCCACATCTTCAACATCATCATTTTTGCATCTATTTCTCTAATTGATAATGGTCGAGTCAACCGAGTCAAGTATCACCAATAGGAGACCTTCAATCACCTTACTATTTACATCACACTGAACCTTGGTTTAGTTTTTTACATGGAATTAGTTGCAAAGATTTGGATTACCTTCAAACAAAACTTTGCACAACCTAATGACATCAGAGTGTGCAATATGCAATACACTTTGGGCCGTGTAACTCAAGGTACTAAGTCAATGGACTTTTTTTTTATCAAGTTGAAACGAATTTGGGAAGGGATGAGAATGTACCATCCTTTGCCACATTATGAGTATGGGAAATGCAATTCAGGTTGCTTCAAAATGTACATTGACCAATATAAAAAAGATATGGTTTTCAGGTTTCTCAACAGATTGAATTAGTCTTTCTCTGCTATTAGGTCTCAAATCATACTTATGGATCCTATTCTAACACTGGACAAGGTTTCTAGCCTTATTTTGGGGGAGGAAACACAAAGAAGCCTATTTTTTCTTTCAATCACAACCAGTGCTAGAGTCATCTACTATGCTTAGCACAATTGATGGAAAGAAGAAATTAAAGAAAGACTTAACCTGCAACCACTATCGAAAGAGTGGGTAAATTAAAAAAAATGCTACCAAATCATTGGCTTCCCTAAGGATTTCAAATTCACCAAAAGGGAGAAGTTGTAGTCAATAATGTTTCTGTAGTAAGTCATGAGTTGTAAAACTTCAATCTGATCAAGAAGAGGAATTGGGTGGAACTAGCTCTATGTACTAAATGTCCATCATCAAGTAACAAGTTAACAAGTTGATAGAGCTCTCGAATGAGAAAAGTCTGACTAGCAACGATAATAAGAGCATTTCAACAAGCACTCAGCAGACAAAGCATTAATTGGTAAATTCAACTTTGGCCACGCCTATTTTCAACACCATCGATAATATGCTTCCTAAGTTTAGATATGTAAATACTACCATGATAAAACAAGACTGTTGGATTGTTGACTCAGGTGTAGGTAATCATATCTTTTATTCTTTAAACAATTTCATCTCCACAAGACTAGTTAGCAACTGTTTTGTTTAATTACCTAATAATAGAAAAGCCATTGTCATTCACATAGGAATGGTCAAATTAACTTCGTTACTAACCTTAAAGAATATCCTATGTGTACCTAGCTTTAAGTTCAACCTCATATTTGTAAGTCAGCTTATTAGCTCTAAGAAAACTTGTGTTCTCTTCACTGACATGTATTATATTGTTCAAGATATTCCCTCATTTGGAAAGAATTAATGTAATGCATCAACAATATCCAGATGTTAAGTGTTATAATAAATTGCTTTGTGAAATCTACCTTTTGCAAAAGCAAAGAAAGCTTCTTTTAATATATATACGTTTAACGTTCATACTATGTTTCTCTTTATCTTATTAGCGTGGTAGGAATTTAGTGAAAGTAAAGAAATGCAAATGAAATTTGCTCAACACTAGCTTATTATTTTGGTTGATATTTTAGATAAATAGCTTTTATTTTACTCAACCTGAATTGTTGTACAATCAAATGCACTTTTAGTGAAACACTGCAAATATCATTTTTATCATATTTTAAGGTAGTATTTAGCCTATTTACAAAGCTACTCATATATCATACCATTTTGATAATATTGCAGTACTACACTTAGACGGAACAAACGTAGCTAAAGATCTCAAATCATTGCTATGAGATCACTTTTTGTTATATGATGTATACAATCCTGCAAATCAAAGTGTGCCTTGTTTTTTGGATTGCAACTTGCTCATTGATGAATGCAGAATAATTTTTATATATTTTGTAACAAATGTTGTTTAGGCATACGTGTGATACATCATCTTTACGACGTCATCTGTTAAGATATATATACCAAATCCAAGCCCATCATTATTAGCAACTTAAGTTTCAGCTTTTGAGAGCTATATGGTTTAGGATTCAAAAGTTGTTAGGCCAATACTTGGACTTAAGTCGTTACAAATAGTATCAGAGTATGAGCCAACCCGATGTGAGCTTTCATATTACGCTGGTGAAATCTTGGTCTTGTGAAATAGTCTTTGATTGTGATTATGATGTGATGAGTGGCTTTGATGAAGACATCAAAGGTTTGAGTGAGTGAGATTATGATACCCCATTTATATCAAATATGAATGTTATTATTAAATAACGAATCCAAGTTCATTATTATTAACAGCTTTAAAGACCACATGATTTAAGCCTGAAAAGTTGCTTGGCTAGTGCGTAGACTATGGTTTAGTTTTGAAAAGTTGCTGAGCTAGAACTTGGATTTGGATCGTTACAATATGTCAAATAATAATTGAAAGAATTATATAAATGAAAAAATTCAAAATTGTTTGCATGGATTCACAATTTTTAACATCAAACGTTTATAAAATTTTCAAACCCGTTGTTTAACACAAAGGCTCTTCTAATTTATATTAAAGATAAGTGAACTTGGATGAATTATAAAGGTTTAAATTTATTAATTTGTTCCATATTTCTTTGGCAATTCAATTTTGTATCAAACTAATTCTCAAGTGGATCAACAAAAGTGGTTTTTCTATTCCTTTTCTTCCATAAACTCCATTTGAAATATGGGCTTTGATTAATAGCTTTCCCATTTATGTGCAAATCAATTTTCATCGAAACAAACACTATAACGTAATTAATTAAAGTTTATTTTATCTTACTTCATTTGTCACATTGAACTTTAAATGTGAGTATTGAGTAATATTTTTACTTCTAAGATATATAAACATATTCAAAAGATGAAGTAAAAAATATTCAAACTTAAATCACATAACGTGGGAAATATGGAATTTGATTTGATGTTGTTTTATTTTACATAAGTGAAATTTAAATTGAACTTATGGTTATTCAAAATAAACTTAGAATGCATTTGTTATTTATCCAAAGAAAAAGGACAAAGTCTAATCAATGGCAGCCATGAAGTAAAAACATGAAGCATTCAAGAGGCACATAGCAGCTGGAGCTTAGCAGATAAAATTCATAGATGGAATCTTCATATTGGAAACGACTAGGAACTCATGGAGGTTTACAAATAGAGAAAATGCATTGGCTGCTTCCCACATGCCTACAAGAAAGAATTGATTGAAATGGTGTCAACTCTTAATAAGCCAAAAGAAGGTAAAAGAACTCGAGCTAAGGTAAGAGAGAATAAAGTTTCTTATAACATTGGAATCTAAAAAGAAAATAACCATCATAGTTCTATTGGCAGTGAGTCCATGTGGGTTGGTGAAATTCATCATCAATTCTTTCTTTTCATTGCTTCAATATTGATTTTTTGATTCCTAATTCTGATAGAATAAGCTTTGATAGCATTTTGTGCAGAAGTGGGAGACTTAAATTCGATAAAGCCAAAGAATCTCCATTTCTTACTAGGTTTAATACGAACACCATTAGGTTTGATAGTTCCAAACCTTTTGAAAGCCTCCTGAAGTTCTTCAACGTTTTTGTTCTTACCCAAGTTTTTAACATATATTGATGTCTTTTCCAAGCCATCGGCTCTATTTAGATTATTCAAACCCTGAGAGGCTGTACTATTTGAATTTTCTACTACAGAAGAATAAACAGCATTATTCTGAACTGCATAACTTGTCTTAATGATTGGCATTGCAGGGTCTTTTCAGTTAGCCTATTGATCAAACTCTAAGGAAGGGATCGTTGTGATCTCCTAATCTAGCATAAGCTCAAGATTGGCTCTCAAAAGATGCGAGGTTTGATTAGCATGAATGTTCATGGTTGCTTCATCACTAACAAACATCAAAACATCATTAAACACAAAGAAACCTTCTTCTTGCAAAGCAAGAAAGAGTGATTGTTTGAACATACCGATCTTGTCATTCTCCAAAGTCATACAATCGATGACCAAAAGAAGAACTCCACTGTCGAAAGAATCTTGGGAATAATAAGACAGAATGTCATACTTCTTAGCATTCGAGGAGAGAAAATGATAATATATGGCTCCCATGGTTGTCACATTTCTCATAACCCCATCTTCTCCTAACCAACTAACCTTGCTTGAATTGTTATAAAACCAGAAAATGGATGTTAAGATATCATAGGGATGTGGTAATATTCCTCCACCAAGGCTTTAACCTCAGTTGCTGTACCATCTTTGCAACAACAAGAACAAAACAGAAAGCAAAAAGAGTAGATGATGTGAGAGATTTTGTTTTGTAAACAAGGTTTTACAAATTTATATTAAAATTTTCACCTTCTTAAGTTCTTATATATAGTGAGATGACAACCTACTTGGAATGAGATGAATTCACCCATGGTAGGGGAAAAAATGGAAGAAAATGGAATATTTTCAACAATCGGTCATTAATATAGGTAGAGTTGATTTGTCTAATATCAATATAATTTGATCACACTTACTCTCTAAAGCTCTTTTTGATTTAAATTTATTATATAATTAAGATTATTTTATTTTTATTTATGATTTATAATAACAAATCTTTTACTTAGATTTTTGCTTTTAAAAAGTATGAACGTATATAACAAAAAAAAAAGGATAAAATGCAATTCATACTCAAAATACGTGAACTAGAATTGCAAGAAGGGATTTAATACCATATTGGTAAATTTCGATAATAAATTGACTTTTCTTTTTTCACAATTCAATTTTTATCAATATAAAATCTTAACTTGGTAATAGTAATGATTCGTTTTATTTTATTTCTTTTCCTTTATATAAGCGATGAGTAATATGCATTATAACATAAATTTTTATATACTTTTACTTCCAAAAAGTACAATTTCTATTACATAAAAGTGAACTTAAATGAATTATAAGGGTTTAATGCCAAACTTATAAATTTGTTCCATATATCCATTTGCAATTCAATTTTTATCAAACTAATATCTCAACTTGATCAACAAAAAATGGTTCTTTTATTTTTTGTCCTCCATACCCTTATTTAAAATATGGGCTTTGGTTTTCAAGAAGTACATAGTAACTGGAGCATTGTAGGTAAAATGCATCAATGGAATCTTAAGATTGTAAAAGAATAGGAATTCATTGAGGTTTACAAACAGAGAAAATGTGCTTTGGTAGTTTCTCACATGCCATGCCAATGCAATAATTTGGTGTCAACTCTTAATAAACCCAAACAAAGTAAAACAACTTGAGCTAAGGTATGACAAAAGCAAGTTTCTTAGAAAACTAGAATCTAAAAAGAAAATAACCATCATATATCTATTATCCAAATACTATCTGGATAAACTTCTCAAGTTTCCCTTTGTTTTTTCTGTCAATGCTTGTAAAACAGGACATAAAACCTTTGGTTTTATGGTATTATAGATTAGCCCATGCTCTTTTGAAAGGAATTAATGTAATACATCAACATCTAGATGTTAAGTGTTCCAATGAATTACTTTATGAAATCTACCTTTTGGCAAAGCAAAAAAGGCTTCCTTTTCCAATTCATACTCAAAGCTCCAAAATTGCCTTTGAATTGATTCATGTTGACATATGGGGTCCATATGAGACTCCCACCTTACCTATTTAACACTACTTTCTCACCATTATGGATGATTTTACACATTTCACTTGGATATTTCTGATGGAAAACAAATAAGATGTTTTGACAATCATCTTTTTTTTTTAAAGGTTTGTTCAAAAACAGTTTGATCTCTTTACCAAATGTTTAAGGTTAAATAGTGGCTAGGAATTTAAACTTACTGAATTATTTTCTAAAATTGATCGATTATCATGTGTAGATACCTCTAACAAAATGGAGTTATTAAGAGAAAGCATCAACACATTTTGATGGTGGCAATGGCCTTAATGCATCAATTAAATGTTCCCATTCACTTTTAGAAGGATGCAGTACTCACTACAATAAATATTTTTAATAAAGTACCAACAAAGATCCTTCAAAATAACTCCCTATTTGAATTGTTATAGCAAAAACCTCCATCAGATGACCATTTCAGAGTCTTTGGGTGCCTATGCTTTGCATCTACATTGATACAGTACAAAAAGAAGGTAGACAAAAAAATGTCAGTAAATGCATTTTCATAAGGTACCCTAACAATATAAAATGGTGTAGAGTTTATGATCGTTGTGCACAAAAGATCCCAACATCTAGAATTGTTGATCTTCATAATAAGTTATTTCCTTTTCAATCTTCATAGCAAAGCATATAGTCTCCTAGTTTCATGAAACACCTTATATGCATGTTGGTTATCTTGATGAGTTTGACTCAAATTTCTCAAATTATCCTTATCAAGACCAAATGTCTGTTGAACTACACTCACTTGAACCTATATCATCTTCTAAACTCCCTCCCACATCAACTACAAGTAATTCTTCTCACAACCCCCTTGACACTGATAGTATGCCTACTGCTAATGATATTAATAAACTAGAAACTGGCAATGTCATCGATATGGTCTTACCAACTAGAAAAAGTTCAAAACCTAAACAAACTCCTAAGTACCTTGATGCCTATTATTTTGATTTACCATCTCACACAAACACTATCACTTTATACCCTATAGCTAAACATTTGTCCTGTCATACTCTTTCTTGCCCATAAGACATTCATTACTTTTTTATCACAAATACATGAAAAAAGCTCTTATCATCAAGTTGTCAACTATTCACATTAGAGAGTTGCCATGGCACTTGCATTGAAAGCATTAAAGGACAATGGTACATCGAGCATAATACTTTTACCCAAAAACACCCATGCCATTGGTTGCAAGTGGGTCCATAAGGCACATAGCAACTGAAGCTTAATAGATGAAATGCATAGATGGAATCTTAAGATTGCAAAAGAATAGGAATTCATGAAAATTTTCAAACAAAGAAAATGCATTGATTGCTTCCCACATGCCTACAAGAGTGAATTGATCAAAATGACATAATGTAGAAATTTGGTATTAACTCTTAATAAATCGAAAGAAGGTAAAAGAACTTGATCTAAGGTATGAGAGAATAAAGTTTCTTAGAACAATGAAATTTGAAAAGAAAATAACCATCATATTTCTCCTGGCAGTGAGTCCATTTAACCAAATGAAATTCATCATCAATTCTTTCTTTTCCTTTCTCCAATTTTGATTTTTCGATTCTTGATTCTGATAGAAGAAGCTTGGATAGCATTTTGTGCAGAAGTAGGAGACTCGAATTCGATAAAGCCAAAGAATTTCCCTTCCTTTGCAGGTTTAACATCAATCCCATTAGGTTTGATAGTTCCAAACTTCTTGAAAGCCTCATGAAGTTCTTCAACTTTTGTGTTCTTACCCAAGTTCTTAACAAATATGGATGTCTCTTCCAAGGCATCGACTCTATTTAGATTATTCAAACCCTGAGAGGTTAAAGTATCTGAATTTTCTACCATAGAAGAATAAGCAGCATTATTCTGGACTGTATAACAACTTGTCTCAATGACTGACATTTTAGGATTATTCCAGTTAGTCTCTTGATTTAACTCCAAGGAAGGAACCATTGTGATCTTCCGATTCGAGATAAGCTCAAGATTGGTTCGTAAAGGATCTGAGATTTGACCAGCATGAACATTCATGGTTTCTTCATCACTGAAAAACATCAAAACATCATTAAACACAAAGAAACCTTCTTCTTGGGGAGCAAGAAAGAAAGATTGTCTAAACATCTTGGTCTTGTCATTCTTCAAAGTTATACAACCGATGACCAAAACAAGAACTCCACCGTCAAAAGAATCTTGGGAATAACAAGACAGAATGTCATATTTCTTAGCATCCAAGGTGAGAAAATGATAATATATGGCCCCCATGGTTGTCACGTTTCTCATAACCCCATCTTCTCCTAAACAGCTAACCTTGCTTGAATCCTTATAAAACCTGAAAACGAGTGTCAGGATATCACAAGGGATGCGATAATATTCCTCCACAAAGGATTTAACCTTAGCTGCTGTAGCCATCTTTGCAACTGCAAGAACAAAACAGAAAGTGGAGAAAGAAAAAGATATGAGAGATTTTGTTTTGCAAAAAAGGTTTTACAAATTTGGGTTAAAAGTTTTCACCTTCTTGGGTTCTTATATATAGTGAGAGGATAACCTGATTGGAATGGGATGAATTCACCAATGGAATGGGGGAAAATGGAAGAAAATGAAATTTTTTAAATGGTTGGTCATTAATATAGCTAGAATTGATTTTTCTAATATCTATAAAATTTGATAATACTTACTCTCTAAAGCTTTTTATGATTTAAATTTATTATATAATTAAAATTATTTTATTTTTACTAATAATATATGATAACAAATCCCTTACTTAGATTTTTGCTTCTAAAAAGTATGAGAATACATAACTAAAAAAAAGGTAAAACACAATTTATACTCAAAATACGTGAATTAGAATGGCAAGTAGGGATTTAATGCCATATTGGTAAATTTTATAATAAATTGATTTTCCTTTTTTCGCTATTCAATTTTATGAATATAAAATCTTAATTTGGTAATAGTAACGGTTCGTTTATTTAATTTCTTTTCCTCTATATAAGTGGTGAGTAATGATTCATTATAACATAACTTTTTATATATTTTTGCTTCCAAAAAGTACAATTTAGATTACATATAAGTGAACTTGAATGAATTATAAGGGTTCAATGCCAAACATATAATTTCATTATTAAATTTATTAATTTGTTCCCTATTTCCTTTGCAATTCAGTTTTTATCAAACTAATATCTCAACTTGATGAACAAAAAGTGGTTCTGCTATTTCTTTTCCTCCATACCCTTACTTAAAATATGGGTTTTGGTTTTCAAGAGGCACATAGAAATTGGAGCTTAGCAAACAAAATGCATAGATGGAATCTCAAGATTGGAAAAGAATAGGAATTCATGGAGGTTTACAAACAGAGAAAATGTGCATTGGCAGCTTCCCACATGCCATGCCAATGCAGCAATTTGGTGTCAACTGTCAACTCTTAATAAACCAAAACAATGTAAAAGAATTTGAGCTAAGGTATGACAGAATCAAGTTTCTTAGAACACTGGAATCTGGAAAGAAAATAACCATCATATTTCTATTGGCAGGAGTCCATTAGGCCTTGGTGAAATTCATCATCACTCGTTTTTTTAATTGCTTGAATTGAGGCTCTCTTCTTCCCGATTTTGATAGACGAAGCTTGGATAGCATTTTGTGCAGACATGGGAGACTCGAATTCTACAAAGCCATAGCATTTCTTTATCCTGTCATTGCTAACAATACGAACCCCATCAGGTTTGATAATTCCAAACCTCTTGAAAGCCTCCTCAAGTTCTTCTACTTTTGCCCTCATGCGCAAGTTCCCAACATATATGGATGTCTCTTCCAAGGCATTGTTCTGGACTGCAGAACTGCTTGTCTCAGTGACTGGAATTGTAGGGTCGTTACTATTAGCCTCTTGCTTTGAGTCCAAGGAAGAAACCATTGTCATCTCTTGATCCGGTACGGGTTCAAAATTGATTTGCAAAGGATCCGAGGTCTCATCAGCATCAATTTTTGTGGTTTCTTGATCTTTAAGAAACCTGAAAACATCATTCGATACAAAGTAACCCTTTTCCTGGGGAGCCAAGAAGAAGGACTGAATAAAATGCCTGATCTCGTCATTGTCCATAGTCATACGACCAACAACCAGAATAGAAATTCCAGTATCACAAGAACCTTGGACATCACAAGATAGAAGGTCACACTTCTTGGCATCAAACCGAGGGAAAAAATGCTCATACATGCTTTCCATGACTGTCACATGGCTCATAACCCCATCCCGACTTTCCCAGCTAACCTTGCTTGAATCCTTGTAAAATCTGTGAACAAGATTCGGGCTCACAAGGAGGATGTAGTAATATTTATCTACAAAGCCATCAGCCAAATCTTGAGGGGAGAATTTCTCACTGTTAGCCTCGTGCTTCGACTCCTCGGAAGGAACCGCTGGGATCTCTTGAACCGGCACAGGCTCAAGATTGGTTGGCAAAGGATCCGAGGTCTCGTCTGCATGATCTTTCACGGCTTCTTCGTCACTAAAAAACCTGAAAACATCATTCAATACAAAGAAACTTTCTTCTTGGGGAGCAAGAAAGAAGGATTGAGTGAACATCTTGGTCTTGTCATTCTTCAAAGTCACACAACCCGTGACAGAAACAAGAAGTCCACCGGCAAGAGAATCTAGGACATCACAAGACTGAATGAGATACTTCTGGGCATCCAAGGATGAGAGGAAATGATCATATATGCCTTCCATGGTTGTCACATCTCTCACAACCCCATCTTCTCCTGACCATCTAACTCTGCTCGAATCGTTATAATACCTATCAACGAGACTCCGGTTATCACGAGGTAAACAGTAATATTGCTTCACAAAGGCATCAGCCTCAACTACTGTAACCATCTTTGCAACTGCAAGAACAGCAAAGAAAGCAAAGGAACAAGAGATATATTTTGCAAAGAAGGTTCTGCAAAGTCTTATTTAGATTAAATTTTCACCTCCTTGTGTACTTATAGTGACAGAATAACCCAATTGGAATGGGATGAATCTACTTATTAATAGCTATTGATTTGTTTCTCAAGTTAGGCTAATATCATTATAATTTGATAAATATTCATACTTAACTCTCTAAACCTCTCATGTTTGATTTAAATTTATTATGTAATTAAAATTATTCGGTTTTTACTTATGATTTATAATAAAAAATCTTTTTATATTGATTTGTACTTCTAAAAAGTATGAATATACATAAACAAAAAGTAAAAAAAAAAATATTCATACTAAAAATATGTGAACTTGGATGGCAAGTAGGGGTTTAATGCCATATGAGTAAATTTCATAATAAATTAATTTTTTTTCACAAATTCAATTTTTATCAAAATAAAGTTTTAACTTAATTAATAGTAACGGTTCCTTTTATTTAATTTTCTATCCTCAATATCCATAGATCGTTTAAAATTTGTGAGTAACAATTCGTAATAATATAACTTTCTGTATATTATATTATTGCTTTTTAATACTAAATTCACTTTCCATAAAAAAAAAAACTAAATTGTCATGAGGCTGAACTTGTTTATGAACATAATTCTAAATAGAAAGCTATTAAAAAAAAAAAGAGCTAATCAATTTCCAGGTTCATCATTGTGCCTGGTGAGATTATCTTCTCCATTGCCATTGCCAATGCTGGAGCCTGATGGAAGCTTGCTTTTCATCTCTTGGATATAAGCTTTTTGGTTGCCAATTGTGATGGAAGAAGCTTGGATGGCACTTTGTGCTGAACTGGTAGACTCGAATTCGATAAAGGAATAGCATCTGTTGTGCATACCCGATCTAGTTTTAACCCCATTTGGCTTAATCGGTCCGAATTTCCTGAAAGCTCTGTGAAGTTCTTCGGCTTTTACACCCATGGCCAAGTTCCCGACAAAGACCGACTTTCCCTTATCTGTATCGACGTGCCTTCCGTTTTTCTTCCATCCCAAGCCAGGTTTCCTCGCCGGGTGAGCCTTGAACGGAGCATTGTTCTCATTCAATGTATTCACAATAGTTAGAAAAGACTTCTTCGGAGCAGCAGCAGCAGCAGTAGCATCCTTAACTTCTTGAACAGATTCGCTAGGGGCAACAATATCAGCTGGCAAAGGATCTGAGTTTGGTTCAGCAGTCGAATCAACTCTTTTGATATAGGTCTTTAGCGGTTCTTCCTCGTCAAGAAATCTCAAAACATCAGTCAAAATAAAATAACCCTTGGGTCTATTCATAGGGGCCAGGACGAATGATTGGATGAACTTTCTCTTGGTGTTGGCGTCATTGTCCATAGTCATGCAACCAATGACCACAACATGAACTCCGAGGCCTATAGACAATTGAGCATCAATAGAAAGAAGGTCGCAGTCCTTGCAATTAGAGTAGGAGGAAAAGTGATCAGCAATGGCTTCCAAGGTTGTGCAACGATTCATGACCCCATTGGGTCCTTGCCGACTCAATCTGCTTGAACCCTTGTAAAACTTGTGAACTTGCTCCGGAAAATTGCAGAGGTGGAAGTAGTAGCTCTTCACCAAGGCTTTAGCACCTTCTTCGGGAGCAGTGTTCTCATTCAATGCATTCACAGCTGTTAGAGAAGCCTCTTTGGGAGGAGCAGCAGCTGCAGCAGCAGTAGCAGTAGCAGTAGCAGTAGCATCCTCAACTTCTTTAACAGTCTCGTTAGGGGCAGTAATATCAGCTGGTAAAGTCTTGGGTGTTTCTTCCTCATCAAGAAATCTCAAAACATCGTTCAAAATAAAATAAGCCTTGGGTTTATTCATAGGGGCCAGGACGAATGATTGGATGAACTTCCTCTTGGTGTTGCTGTCATCATCCATGCAACCAACGACCAAAACATGAACTCCAAGGCCTATAGATAATTGAGCATCAATACCTAAAACACACCCCTTACAATTAAAGTAAGAAACAACATGATCATCAATGGCTTCCAAGGTTGTCCACTGGTTCATGACCTCATCGGGTCCTCGCCGGCAGAACATGCTCGAGTCCCTATAGAACTTGTGAACATCTTTCCGATCATTGCAGAGGTGGAAGTAGTAACTCTTCACCAAGGCTTTAGCAACTTCTTCTGGGGTCAATACAACCATGTTTCAAGAAGGGGTGAAAGATAATAAAAGACAGAATCCAAGATTAAACAGAGAGAACACAGAGATTTTTCCTTGGTTCCTATAGAAAATACAAGATCTAACCAGTTATTGTTTATATATAGAAGATTTTTAGGTTTCCTAGATTTATTCGGCTTCTACCTTTTAGGGTTGCTTGCCAGGAAGGGTTTCCTACTTTTATTCTAGCTAGTATATGTAATTTGAAGTTTCTCCAGCTATAAAGTTTATGGAAAAAAATCTTTTATATTTTATATATATATTAATGAAAAATTGGTCATTAATAAAAAACTCGAGATTAATATGGATAAGGATAAGGAAGTATATAATCAATTAGTTAGTTATGTATTAAGAAGGAAAGTTGATGAATAGATGAAAATAAATAAATAAATAGTTAATGTTTTAAATTAATAAAAATCATCAATATTAAGGACAAAAAATAATTTTATAAATTTATAAAGGCATATATATGTCTTTCATTATTTACATTTTTTTGAGTTCACGCCTTTATCGATAATAAAAAAAATACATGTATATATATTGATTGATATTGATTATAGATTATAAATAGATAGACAATCATGAAAGTTACTTTTTTATGAGTTCAATCACACAATTTATAGTAAATTTTAAACCCGAATTCTTCTAAATGCAATAGAAATTTATTTTTCTAAATGATGCGGGGTTTGTTTATTTGTATTATGGTCTTGTAATCAATAAGCTATCTTTAGCTTTTACCCCTTGACAATAATAAAGCTTACTTTGATATAAGACTCAAGTAAGTAATTAGGCTAAAAATCCAGTCCTTGGTAATATTGTGTGTGACAGCAGGGAGAGTGATCTTAATTTAAATTTATTTTAATTGAGTATTTAATGGGTGGTATTTAGGATATTAATGTATTGATTGGAGCAGTAATTCCACAAATGTAATCAAGTATTTATAAGTTTCATGTATCTTATAAAATAATAAGGTTTGGATTAAGATATTTAAAAAATAACAAGTATTTACTCGTTAACATTCTTAGAGAGGAGATATTGTAAAGGTAAGGCCAACTCATAGTAGCATGAATTAAATTTGAATACATGAAAATAACAAAGTTAGTATCAAATATCACAAGTAACCTCTACAATGATATTACTCAAAAACACTGAATTTAAATATCTGACTCCAACTATTGGAATAATAATGGAATGGAAGACCTTTAGAACAAAAGAAATTATACAAAACTACTCTCTCTTTTTTTTCCACAATATTGTTGGATGGATTCAGCTAGCATATTGGGAATGTCTAATTTAATATTAATATATAAGGAAAATAAAGTTTTTCATGGTATCATTCGCAACTTCTAAAATTACATTAAAGAAAGTCCTAAACTTTGAATTTGTTTACCATGATTTTTAATCTAAAAACAAGATAACATAAATTTCAATGTTTCTAATGATTAGCAGGTCCATTGCCCTTAGTGAAATTCCCAGCGCCCCTGGAATTGTCCTGGCCATTGCCATTGCCATTGCTGAAACCTTGATAAGTCTTGCGATTTCCAGGGTCATTGTTGCGTTTCTTCTCTTTGATTTTAAGTGTCCGGTTGCCAATCCTGATAGAAGAAGCTTCGACAGCACTTTGTGCAGAACTTGAAGACTCGAATTGGATGAAAGCAAACCGTCTGTTATGCTGATCAGTTCTGATTTGAACCCCATTACCTTTAATGGCCCCAAACCTCTTGAAAGCTTCATAGAGATCTTCAGGTTTTGAATCCATGGCCAAGTTCCCAACAAATATAGATGTTTCCCCGACATTGTCCACGTTCCTGGTGTTTTTCTTGCCTTCCAAGCAACTTTTTCCGTTCAGATTCGACTCGCGAGGCAGTGTGCGGATAGATGTTTTCACCGGCGGTGCCTTGAAGGAAGCAGGGTTTTCACTCAGTGCATGCACCATGGCAAGGAAACTCTTCTTCGGCACAGCGTTGTTGGGGACATCGTTGGTTGAAACAGCAGCTGAGGCATCTCGGAGATGCATGGCTATGGTCTCTTGGTCCTCAAGAAACCTGAAAACATCATTCAATACGAAGAAACGATGATGATTGACATCTTCCATTGGAGCAAGGAGGAAGGATTGATTGAACTTCCTGGTCTTGTCATTCTGTGCAGTGAATCGACCGATGACCAAAACAAACACTCCCCCATCAGCAATAAACTGTGCATCGCAAGAATGAATATCATATCCCTTGCAATCCAAAGAGGATTGAACATGTTTCTTGATTTCTTCCATGGTCGTGAAGCTGATCATGGCACCATCAGGTCCCGCCGGCCGACTCACCGTGCTTGTCCTTGAACCCTGATAAAATCTGTGAAGCTCTCCTGGAGAAATACAAAGCAGGGTATAGTACTGGCGCACGAAGGAATCAGCCACTTCCTGAGCCGTGAACGATGGTACCGGACATGCCTTTGCAGCAGCCATATCGAGAGAATACAGAACCAGGGGTAGACAAGGGTAAAGAAAACAGAAGGAAAGTAGGGGAATCAGAGATTAGAACAGAGAGAAGAGCGAGATTTGATATGGTATGAAAGGCCAAACAGTGGGTATATATTGAAACAAAACTGTTGTCGGTTTGGAAATCCTAGTCCTGATTGGTCTCACCTTCTAGGATTCCTTGTTCCTGGAAGACACCAAATTGTCAAGTTCTTTATTGATTGTCTTTATTATAACTTTGACTTACCATTGAAATTTTTCAAACATTTATTGTGGATATTTTCTTTGGACAAGATTTTGATTTCATTCCTTATTAGAACTCAAGGTTTTATATGAAAATTTTCATTAAATTTTACCCTTTGAGTAAGAAAGAATTCCAGATTTTATACGAAAAACCTCATTAAATTTTATCCTTAAAAAAAAAATATCAAGACAAAAATTAACTAACGATGAATGACCGACAAATATCCAAAAAATTCTGATTCGAAACTAATAATCTCTCGACCATATTCAATTGTGCCTAAATCCTATTAGGAACATGGATAATTAATTTTTTTTTTTAATTTGGGTATCCATAAATGAATTAAGGTTTTTGATATCAAGGCAAAATAATACATATATGATACAAAGGAAATTATAAATATGATTTTTTTCCTAGATATAACTAAAAAGAAGTATCCAAATTCTTTATAAGATAGTATTATGTTATTCATTCTATAAATAATATAGTGGAAATTAGTCCTATTTGATAAATTCCAAAATATCTTGTATTGATTTGGAACACCTTCAAATATTATTGATACTTGATACAAGACTCAACAAGGCTAAAAGTCCCAGTCCTTGATCATGTTGTATGTGACAGCAAAGAGTAAGGTTAAGCACTCATTTCACATTTTAATCAAACCAAATAAGAGGAAAAAAAAAAAGGATGCAATGTGTAACCATAATTAGATCACTTCAGTTCTTAATCAATCTCATGCTACCACCTACTCACTCTGAGTCTGAGATTGAAACAAAATAGCAGCAAGGCTGAATGTTCTATAAGTGCAAAGCCAAGAGCCTTTTCCAAGCACAATATCATTTAACAGAGAACCAAAATTCTGGCAACTCAAGCAGGATATCATGCAAGGATGCCAGCTATGGAGAAATTAGAAAAGAAACCACATATTGAACTTTAATGAAAGCAAGTAAACACCCAATTGCCAGTATTTTGCTATGGAATTGGGCATTTAAATAGACCTGGAGAAATCCAACTTTGTTTTTGGCTACATTTATTGAGAAACAAGAACACAACATACTGTGAAAAAACCTTGAGACACTTGGACATGAACACCGTTAGGATGACTGCAGATGCTGTTGTTGTTGCTGCTGCTCCTCACCTTGCCAAGCCCAAACAATATCCTTGAGAGCTGGTCTAACATCCTGTTGCAACGTCTTCCGGAACTCCAATGTATCACCACTGGACTTCCTCATCTCTACTAAATGGAAAGATGGGGTAAACTCAAATATTTCTGCATCAATAGCCAATGCGCCTTTTCTACCTCCATTTGATCCTTCCAGTTTCAGCAGTCCTCCATCCTTCCTAACTTTTAACTTCAGATGTTGAGCAATGTCCTCGAGTTTAGATGTGATGGTAGAGGCAGTATGCATGGAAGTGAACTGTACTTCTTTCTTCTTATCAATTTCTGTAAATAATCCGGACAAATCAAACCCACTTGATAAAGAAATGATATCAAAGGCATTCATATTAGTGAGCTTAGCCATGTCTTTCTTTGCTTCAAATGTAATGTGGTTAGTCTCAGAACCAAAAACTGCATCAATATCAACAGGAGCCAATTCCTTTTCAGCTTTTCTCTGAACTGGTTTGGAGTTAAATCCCCTTTTGAACCAAGGATTTGACATTATTTTTGCAATTGATATTCTAGCTTTTGGGTTAGGATTGAGGATTCTTGACAGCAGCTTGGTCACCTCAGGTGAAAACCAACCAGGAAATTTGTAGTCTGCCTTGCTTATTTTCCTGTACATTGCTATTAGATTTGAATCATGGAATGGCAGATAACCGGCAAGCAGAACATAGAGGATCACCCCACAAGACCAGATGTCAGCCTTGGCCCCATCATAACCGTTTCTGTTTATAACTTCAGGAGCTACATAGGCAGGGGTTCCACAAGTTGTGTGGAGTAACCCATCTTGATGCTTTGACTCAGCAAGGGCACTCAAACCAAAGTCTGATACTTTAAGGATTCCATTTTCATCCAGGAGTAAGTTTTCTGGCTTTAAATCCCGATGGTAAACTCCTCTGCTGTGGCAAAAATCAACTGCACTGATCAGTTGTTGAAAATACTTCCTTGCCATGTCTTCTCTCAGCTTTCCCTTTGCTACCTTGTTGAAGAGCTCACCACCTTTGGCATATTCCATGACAAAGTAAATCTTGCTTTTGCTGGCCATGACCTCATAAAGCTCCAAGATATTAGGGTGTTTAACCAGGCTCATAACAGATATCTCCCGCTTGGTTTGATCAATCATCCCTACTTTCAAAACCTTCTCCTTGTCAATGACCTTAATGGCCACACTCTGACTACTTTCAATGTTCCTAGCATGGTAAACTTTGGCAAAGCTTCCTTGCCCTAACAATCTTCCAAATTCATATTTTTGCATCAACACCTTCCCCGTATTTTCCATTCCAAAGTTTGAATCTTAACACACTCCAACAACGTATTGTCTTCTGCAGTTGTTATATATATACTCTACAGAGCAGGAGAGTTTATAACCTGAGAACTCAACCGTCTTCAACAAGGTCATGCATCAACATGACAGAAATTTTGTTTTGAATCCTATTAAGCATTTGGACACAGAATATGAATCTGCTGTCTGTTGAGTATCCAACCCCATCGAGAATGAATAAGGGCAATTCAGAGCTGGATTTAACCTTATGGGCTTGAGAGAAAGAATTCACAGCATGCAAGCACATCTTTCTGCATTCCCTGGTCCTGTCTGGATGCTGTCTGAAAGACACAAATAGGCAAGTAGACAATGATTCAATCAGTAAGAAAGCATCATACATATCTTAATATATCTTCTGAATTTATGCTCATGCTTCAAGTAAAGAAATGTATCTACAAATCACAATTTGTATTACAACCAAAGAAAGATCAAGAACGATAAAGATGCACCAAATTTGACAACTATGTGCTGGTAACCATCAATGCTATATTAGCCAGAAAACAGCAAGCATCAAGTTTTTCCCCTTCAGTCCTAAAAGCTCGACTTTTAGTCCTAAAGACAACAGGATTACCTTTAGGACTAGAAGTGTAATCTTTCCTAATGCAAGTTATTATCTGACACTCATGCATCAGATAAAGGGGTGTGCATATGAATCATTAAAAGGCTTCTTTCTAGCCATCTCTTGTATCTTCATATACTAAATTACGCAGACAATGCATCAAATGTAAAATCAGACCCGCCGACATCGCCGACATCTCCTAGAATCGAAGAAAAATAAAACTTTCATGAGGCATAAACTGCTTAAAACCAACAAAAGCAGCTCTAATGATGTAAAAATGTAGACCAAGAATGTAAGATGATGACATGTTGAAGCTACTATAGATTCAAACACAAAAAACATGCTAAATAACAACAGGACTCTTAATTAGATTAAGTAGACATTTGGTACAAATATTTGTTTAGATTTGTGCAGTTATATGCAGAGCCATTCTGATTGATAGCACAGAACTGGTTATACAGATAAGTATGCTTGAACCATGTATTATTCCCTTGGCTCAGCTTGTTGGTTGCAATTCAAGGACCACCATTATTGATAAATATTAAAAAAAAAAAAAAAAAAAGGAAAGAAGAAGCATCTTTCGGCTTTAAATTTATGTAACCTGCAAATTAGCATACTTGATGATGGTGTATTCCCCTTTAAATATTCCATAAAGCTCTTTTTTACTTTTGTATTATCTCTCATTCACGGATTCATATGCAGAAATCATGGTTCACATGGTTGAACAAGATTAATTAATGCATAAGAAATTCAGCAACTTGTCTTTTACAATTTAAATTCCCATCTAGTTTCAGAAAACCAATTATGAAGCATTCTCTCTCTTGGTGAAGAAGGAAAATACTAGCTCAACAAAGTTTTAAAGATATGGAAATAAAGTCTCAGGCTAACACAATACAATCTATTGATTTCATCAACATAGTCAATTAATCCCAGCTCATGCAAGCTACACAAAATATCCAGTACAGCAACAACCAGGAAAAGGAAATAACAGGTATGGAAAAAAAATCCTTGTCTCTGCAAACAAAAGTAGATGAAAAATGAACTAGGCACAGCAAACATATCAGAGAACAGAACAATGATTCTTGATCAAATATAAACTAAAATTAGATTAGATTTAGAAACTACCCAGAAACAAACATTTAAAATCCACCAGCTTCACAGAATGCATATGATTCAACCATGAAGAAACTGATTTAAACAAAACTATTGGTCTTATGACCAAGATTGTTACCTAGATCAAGAAACTCAACCAAAAAAAAAACTAGAGAAAGGCAATGAAATTCAGGATGAAAGAAAGAACCAGACTTACTTTTGAAGGGGAAAGAAAAAGAGATGGTGTTGAGTTTTGAGTGGAAGATGGTCTTTTGAGGAGGAGGTGGGGGATAGAGGTGAAAGACAGAAATGATGCAAGTACAACGTATGTAAAGTAATGCAAATTTGTCATGTAATAATTGGCATTACTGGTTTTGAACTATATATAGAAGCGCGTATGTAAGGTGTGGTTAGGAGAAAAGCCTGGCTTTTCTATGCTGTCCAAAGGACATGCAAGCTCTGCAATTGGAAGCAACGGGTAAATGGAAGGGTGACAAATCATGTCTGAGGGGCCTCAACAATAAGGCTACTTTGGGAAATCAGTATCTATTTTTGTAGAATAACCTTCAAATCTCCTGGTTTGGCTTCAACAAAATTATGCTTAATATAAAAGGAAAAGAGCAGCTTGATCCCAATTTTATTTAAGAATGAAAACAAAAGTTCACCCTAAAAGGGAGGCAGAAAACAAAACATAGGATTTGAGAAATGGCAGGTTCTCTTTCTCTTTTCAAAAACCAAACTTTATTTCTTTTTCTTGTTTAAAATGAGCTCAAGCCATTAACTTTTCTTTTAACTTGTCCAAGCACCCAAATGAAAATTGGCACTGTTGAGCAGGCTTATTGATTGTGCAAGTAGGCTCCTGGTGGCTTCTAAACTGTTTGCCATTGCAGACCACTAGGTCACAGATGACATCATGAAGCATTAAACTATTGACAAAATGATACCATGGGAGTCCTGGAAATGTTTGCTTCTTCACCATTTGGTGCGAAATGACTTTATGGTGGGTGGCAGGTCTCGAAAGGGTTGATGTTACATGAAATTTTCCTGGACCCACAGCATAGATTTTGAAATTTTTTGGCAATATTTTTGTGTGGTTATAGGTTGATACCCTCCTTGTTGGCCCCATTGTTACTAACCTCTGGCCTGAAGCATGATGATTGCAAGGCTATTCTTGTTTTCTTGCATTTATTTTTTGGCCTTTCCTAGTCAAAGAAGGCGGAGACAAAAGAAAAAAGCTTGACATCGACTTTCTTTTAAAATGGGGTCTAAGAACTGCCAAATAATAATAAAAAAAAAGTTCAAGTTCTTAATTAAAGCAGGATTTGGAGTTTTACATGCAGTCTAGATTTTCATTTCTTTTTAAAAATGAAAGTTGAAGCACTAAGTAACACTAAATAAAGAACAAAAGAAGAGCGGGGGGGTTAAGATATCCTAATGTGTACAAATTGGACAGGTAGAACTGATCAATCAATGTATAAACCATTTAAAAAGTTGAAAGATCATTGAGGTGGCATGAGCATATTTGCTGAGTAGAATTGGTGATTGGTAGGTCCGATATGATTCATTTGCCCCCCCAAAGACAATGAATTCATTCTGGCCTGGAAATTTCAGTGAAAGTTGCCAAACCTTTTGAACTATATTCTGATATGCCATCAGGATATTCTGTAAGCTGAGAATTCATAACTAGGACACATCATTACTAGCATACAAACCGGTAGGTGAACAGCCTATAATTTTGAGCTAAAGCCAAATGATAAACGAGGGGTCAGATTCTGTTTTATGACCCTATTTGATATATTATAAGCTTAAGCTGAATCCGGAATCTTCATTTCTTTTTTGGCCCGGCAAGGTAAACCCCCTCTTTCTGCATACTGACATCATTCAGCATGGCTCAAAGTGACTTTGATCCATCTTTTCCGCTGTAAAGAAGTCCAAATTTTCTCAATCTGATCATCAAAATTTTGTTGTGATGGGATAGAAAAAAGATTGCAATTCCTGTTACAGATTTCTATCTCATTATATCATTCCTTTATGTAGAAGGTAACGAAGAGCACATGAAGGGAATATTTGACTAAAGTTAGATGAGGCACATGATTAGTAACGGCCCCCTTCTCTATATTGGAGATTTAAATTAAAGGAATGAAAAGGGCCCCCAGCAATGTCTTGATTGAGAAGGATGCCTCCATATTTAGAGACACTAGATAGCTGAAACCAATAAAATATTGGCAGGTTCTCTTATAGCAGTGACATAACAAACACAAACAAGCCAAACTTGTCTCAACTTTCCAACTGTTGGTACTCTTCCAATGAATGGTTAAGAACTAAACCTCAACTACTCCCCCCCGGCCTTGTGCAAATGTGCATATGTAAGCTAATGCTCATTGGTAGAATAGAACTCCATTAGAATACTAGCAAATAGTAGAAAGAAACTTTGAACAACTGATTCTGGATTCTGAGTTCATTTTGCGATGAATAGGTTGAACTATGTATCCAAATTCCAAATCCACAACCAGGCATACCTTAACAAATTGAATCAAAGCTAGAATAAGAATGGCAAGGGACAGTGAAGGGAGAGGAGAGTCAACTTTTATCTATGCTCCCAGACATTGGGAACCGGAGCTGTCAACAAAATTTTATTACCGTAGTATGTTTCTCCAGCATGAAAAACTATAAATGCAAGGGAAGAATCAAGGGCGGGAAAAAGAACCTAAAGATACATTAACTCTATTCAGCAGGAAATTAGTTAATTCCGTATCGTTTTCAGTATCTGATTGCCTTAGCAACCTCGAAGAAATGGGCAACATTTTCCTCAGGTGTACCTACTTTAATCCCATGACCTAGATTCAATACATGTTTCCCTTTACCAGCTTTTCTCACGGTATCATTTATCCGATTGGTGATGAACTCCTTCGAGCCAAAAAGGACACCAGGATCAACGTTTCCCTGGACAGCAATATCATGTCCTAGTCGCTTTCTACCTTCTGCCATGTCAACAGTCCAATCTAAGCTAACTACATCCACACCTGTTAAAGCTAGCCTCTCTAACAAGCCCCCAGATCCACTTGCGTAAAGGATTAAAGGAAGACCTGGATGGGTTTGTTTTACAGAGTCTACAATTTGCTTCAAATAGGGCAGGCTGAACTCCTCAAAATCCACTGGACTGAGCTCTGTTGCCCAAGAGTCAAAAATTTGAACCGCTTGAGCTCCATTGTCAGCTTGGTATCGAATGTAGTTCGCCATGGAGGTTGCAAATTTCTGAAGCAAAGAATGAAGTACCTGTAGGAGAAAAATGAGGTCAAAAGGAATCCAGTTGATAACATTATTCATAAGTACAAAGGGTAGTTCAGAAATGTTTTGGCAAGCAGAAGAAAAATAAGAAAAATGAAAAGCAATCAATTTCCGGAAATTAACTTAAGAGGTAGCTGATGGAAACCTTTAATGTAAGTGGCTTGAAGTTTGTGGTTTCAGTTATGGATTGGACACTACTATTTACGACAAAGCCCAGAAGAAAAAACAAATACAAAAAACTTGACATCCTGTTGGTCCTCAATGCTAGAGAAAGACAAGTAAAACCACCTTGGGTTGAGAGAAAGCCAATCTTTTTATTTTGGTGAAGTTCTTTGATGAACCACCTTCAACCACATATGATGCTAGAGTGAAGGGAGCACCAACAAAACCCAGAACAGCAGCTTTGTTATCTACCTGGCAAAGGAAAGAAAGGAGTGAGTTTTACACTAGCTTTTGAACTCACTGAAAGGCAGGTAACACTAATTAGGCAAGGACATTATCAATGTTTTCTAAGTTCTCAAGCATCCTTATATAAAATGATAGAAAATAATAGTAAAACTTTTAATTGCTTGCTTCTGACCACAGACAATTACTTGCTTATGGGATAATTATTTTGAATTCAAACTTAGGTCACGTTAAGGCAAAAATCTATTGCAGAGAGGCCTAATAGCTAACCTTTCTGTTTGGCAAAATTAAGGTTAGCCAACTTCTCTAATTTAATTAACATTGGTTGTTTAACTATATTATTAGTCTGCCATTCCTGCCGAAGAACATCCCAAATGCAGAACTGATTGTATGTGGAAAATATCATATGGTACATGGCCACAAATGAATGTTTCACTTATGGAAGCATGAACTGAAAATAATGGGAAAAATAAGACATTCAAATCAGGACACTATGGGAAATGTCAATATAGACCTCTCTTCGCAAGATTGTCAATGCTTCACCAACATATGGAACTGACTCCTCAGGATTGAATTCTCTCACTTTATCAACATCAGCAGCACTGCCTAGAGGATCAAAGATAACCGGACCCTTACCTTTCACAATGTCGAAAGGTATGTTCATCCCAGAGAGAGGAGTAAGAATGTCTGAGAATAAAATCACCTGTCATAATACATGATGATTAAAACAGATTAACAACTTGCAATAAGCAAAGAGCAACAAGAATGAGGGGGAGGGGGTGTAGAATATAAAAGTTAACTGAAATTTTTTGATACCCAAAATGTGGAAGGATTGGGTTTTTAACTAAAAACAATAAAATAGCAATATAGGGAACAGAACCTACTATTATAAATGTTCATTCAAGAAAAATTATTAGAAGGATTACAAAAAAATTTTCTTACCCCATCAGGCTTGAAAACATTCCATGGCTGCAGTGAAATCTCAACAACAAGATCAACATTTTCCGATCTTTCACGAAAGGATGGATACTTTTCACAGATAATTTGGTAGCTCTACAATATGAAACACTCAAAGTAAGATTTAACTGAAAAAGGAGACGCAATATGAAACCAAACAGCAATGACCTGCTCTCTTCTTAGAGATACAAAAAGGAGAGATACAAACATGGAACTTGCAAGAAATAAACAAAGGATTCAAGTAAAAACGATCTACATGCATGTTAATCGAAAGTCAAAAAAAAGATGTCAACAGAGCATAAGATTTGCATAAGGGATAATGTCCTATTTTTAGCCCCGTTACTTTCATACTTATACTAAAACATGTCCAATGTGGCACCTCAACTTTCATTCATGTATCCATCTACCCCAACCCCTTAACACTGTTAACATAAGTTGATGACATGGCTGTCAACCAACCAAACTGCGACATGTGGCCAAATAAATGCCATGTCACCCATTGGGACCCTTTCAACTTGTACATGCGGCACACACATGTCACAAAATTTCTTCCAAAGGGATGCACCAGTAATTTTGAGACACATGGAAGTCACATGGTGCCATGTGTTCAAATGGAAAGTGCCCCAATGGGTGACATGACATTTATTTGGCCATATGTCACAATTTGGTTAGTTGACAGCCACTTCATGAGCTTCCATTAACAGTGTTAAGGGGTTGGCTTAAATAGATAGACAAAATGTAAGTCGAGGTACCACATTGAACATGTTTTTAGTAGAGATACCACATTAGAGATTTTCCTAAATTTCAGGGACTAAACAAGACATTATCCCTTTGCAAAAAGAAGCCTGCAAAGCTAGCATAAATATTGCCAACACAAACAATACCACAAAAATATTGGCAAAATATACTTGTCATTTCTGCTTATTTCACAGTAGCATAAAAAGCAACCTTTTAGATAACTTACTAAAACCTGGCAAGTGCTATATGGTTAGTTTTTAAGGAAATTCTCATTCCACTCCATGTAATATACTCTCCCTTTTCTTTTCCTTCCTTTTCTCTTTTTCATTTTTTTTAATGATTAGAACTTGGAAGTTGGACCCTCCTGATAAAGGAGCACTGTGCTAGGAATTTGTCTATACTTTGCCCATACAATCCTCATTAAGAGAAATGTGATATAGCCTACTATTACCCTTCACTTGTATTATTAAAGGGAATCATTGATAAATCTTATTTCTTCTAAAAAAGGTTTGACAGCAGAAACATGAATCAGACATTTAGGAGTTTAGAAGTTACAATCTAGTTATGCAATCACCAAAGTAAATGCAGCACATGAAAAAAATATTTTCTTTTCAAACCATCACAGATTCAAAACCTGCCTTCATGTACCTCCCTGCTTGCCTCATAAGCCAAACTGGTGGTCGTTCAACATCTTGCCCTCGAACAGCATTGAGCAAAAGGGGTTCAGCAGTGGCAGTAGCTTTTGGTCCTACTACGGTCCCTAAGTGAGAATTTTACAGATAAAACTTATAAATCAGCAATTTTCAGCAAACTTAGATATGGTCGGATATGCAGTCAGGCCTGGTAAATAACAATAGTTGAGGAATAGAGAACCATCACAATGTATGATTTTGTAAAAGGAAACATGCTGCTCATATACAAAGGGATGCAAATGTAAAGAAGCTGTCAGGACCTGTATGCTGAAATTATAGAAATTGAAGGTAATTTGAACCAGACCAATATTATTCTCACATACAAGGGGATGCAAATGTAAAGAAGCTATCAGGATATGCCACACTGAAATTAAAGAAATTGAAGGTAATTTGAACCAGACCAATATTATTCATGCTTTCTCAAACAATTATCAATATCAAACAGGCCACTATAGCCAGATATAGTGTGATCATGATCATGCATTAGTAACAAGCATGCTACTCGAATTTTGTTATATCGCCAGTAATAACAAATAAATCAAGGACAGCAGACATGAACAAAGAACATAGAAGAAAATTCTTTCCAGATTTTTTCTTCTATCTTCCCCAAGAATACAAAAAAAGAAAAGTCTCAATGCCTTTCTATGCCATAGTTGTTCTCTTTCACAAGAGGGTCATTGTCTTGTCGTAGTGTCATGGTTCCATCAAAGCATAGCTAATGGTGATTGCAACACTGTCCTAGTTCTAGCCTTCAGCAATCTTACTCAAAACAGCCATTCCCAAGACTTCAGCTAGAACTTATACATTACTAACTAATCACCATCACATCTAACAATGGCTTCTAATTCTCACATTTGATATTAGCCCATTCATAATTTCAAGCAACTTTTCGAAAACGAAGCCCATACATCAAATGAGCTTCATTCACTAAAACCATAATTGCATCTCAATTTGAACCAATGAACCCATAATTGCAATATAATAAATAACGCAATTCAGCTTAGACATAGAGGTTCTCAGGCTTAGGCTCCTAACTTTCTAAGATTCCAAAATTTTGACTTGGTCTCTTGCCACTCCCACAACAGAAAGCAAAACAAACCAAGAAAACATCCAACAAGAATGTACTAAATAAAATTTTAACATTTGAAATTGAAAAAAAAAAATTGAGTACCTCCAAGGGAACAGTGGATGAATCTGGGCTTGTGATTGGAAAAAGATGATTTCTTTGGAGGGACAAAGAGAGAAGAAGTGAAGGAAGAAACTGAGCTACAAGACATTGTTTCTGGGAATCAATTGGAACCGCCTGAAAAGTTTCAGTCTCTGAGTTTGTTTCTGTAGCTGGGCCTCAACTCTCAACTCATCTATAAAGCTTCTTCAAACTCCTGCAGGGTGTTTGACAGGGTTTAGATAGAAAGGAAGATAAGGAAAATGAAAAAATGTAATCTTTAGAGATGTCCCAAAGCCAAAAGTCGTCTTGTCTTTTTTTGCCACCTCAGTTTTACTTTTGTAATGCCACTTTATTATTTTACTGCCCTATTTACTTGTCCTTTTTTTTTTTTTCAAAGTTTACATTTAGAAGAAAAACGGAAAAAGCTTTCGACCCCCAAATCTCTCAAATCAAAACTACTGCTTAGTTGAGTCCTGTGGCTTTTTCAGACAAGCTTGAAGTCCTTTTGTTCAAACAATCCTCAAAACCAAACCAACGCCCTCCCAGAAGATCTTCCTACAAAAATGAAACGAAAGAAGTGGTCAGAGCTTGAAGAACAAACCCTTTTGTCCAAATACTCTGATCTTCTCAATTCAGGAACTTTATCCAAACTGAAAACCAGAGAGAAAAAGTTCAAGCCTATAGCTGACCACGTTAACTCAGTCCATCATCTTCAAGATCCCATTACTTTTCCTTTCAAATGGTCTTGGCGTGATGTGTCTATTAAGGTTCAAAACATGAGGCACCAGTACTTGGGGGTGAAGCAGAAGATTAGGATTTCAAAGGATGAGTTTAATTGGAAAGATGGTGAGAATCATTGGGAAAACTTTTTGAAGTATAAAGAGGTTTTTGGTGATGTGGAACTTGAAGTTAAAGGGAAGAAAGGAAGTGAAAGTAATGGTAATGGGAGTGATTTGTTTGAGGATTGCTGTGACTTGGGGTTTGAAATTGATAGTGAGGATTTTGAGGAGGAAGAGGAAGACGATGGTGTTGATGGGGATGGGGATGGAGATGATGGTGGTGAGGAGAAGGTCGGGAGTGAGGGTGAGTTTGGAGGAGAGAGGGAATTTGGTGATATTGGTATTTCTCGGGTTCGAAAATCGAGGAAAGGTTTAGGAGGAAGTAAGGGGTTTGGTTTGCTTGGGGCACAAGTTTTGGAGTTGAGAGATGTGGTGGTGAGGAGGGAAGAAAAAAGGAAGGAAAGAGAGTTTGTAAGAGAGAAAGGAGAGATGGAGAGGGAGCAAAAGAGGAGAGAGTTGGAATTTGGCAAGGAGAAGCGATGGAGTGAGAGGGAGGAGAGGGTGGAGGATAGGGAAATGGAGTTGGAGGAAAGGGAGTTGGTTTGGGCTAGGAGGGAGGGTGACAGAAGATTGAGGTTAGAGAAGGAATTGGATGAGGAGAGGAGAAGGAGAAGGAGAATGGAGGAGAAGCGTGAAGAGGAAGAGATGGAATGGAAGGAGAGGTTGGTGGGATTGCAGATTGAACATGAGAAAACAATGATGCAAATGCACATGGATGCATGCCAGAACCAAATGCAGATTCTTGGGGTTATGTCTAGACTCTTTTGTCAGTTTTATGGTTCAGCAAATGATGGATTAGGAGCTGGTTTGGGGGGTTTGCCTCCTCAAGTTTTGCAAAATTTGCACAATGCTGGAGGTTTGGGTGACAATGTGAAGCCTGATTCCAATTCTCCTTCTGAATTCATCTAGAGTATAATTCAATCACTTTATGCATAGTATTGTCGCTGAAGCTCAAATAAAATGTAAAGGTAGTTGACTTTTATTTGTATATTGGATGTTTTCTGGTATGATAGCTGGATAGAATGAGTTGTTACTCTTAACATCTGTTGCATTGATTTATTATGATATAAAATTATGCAATTTTTGCATAGTCTTATTTGACATTTGCAACTTAAGGTTCCTGATTAGTTGCTTTTTCTTGTTAAAATAGATGATGCATGATGGGCATAGCAAATTGATTGATTATGCTTATTTTAAGAAGGAAGGAAATTATGTTATACTCAACTGAAATTAGTTGTTTTTACTTTCCTCTGCTTATTGGTAAAGCAAAAACGTAGCTGCTTTTGTTGTATTTTTTGTCCATTAAGCTTGTGTTACTTTTGGTGCTATATTGTTTAATGTTAGAACAGACATGCTTTTCTTAGGAATTGAATAAGTATTATACATACAAGAAAGAAATTTAAAAATGAAAAAAGAACAAAGTGAAAGGAAAATGTGAGATTGTTATGCGAAAGAGATAATAAAAGGAAAAAGTAAATAATTGATGTTGCTTGCCTAAAATTCTGGTTTCGTTTGAATAAATTTTCTTACTGGCATTGATTAAGGAATGGACATTACTGATTTCCTTGGGAAGCATGCTTGACAACACTCATTTTCTTCCCCATCCACTGCTTTATGCCTTAATCCTTTATGTTTGATTATTGTGAGGACTCTTGGATGAATGCAATGTTTTCTTGGTAGTAGCTTGATCTGAAATGCAGCTGAAAGTGCTGTGATTCTTCGGTACTTGAACTGGTAAGCTCTCTCATTAATAATAATAGAAATAGAGCCAGAAATTTCTTGTTTTATTTCATTTGCACAATCCAATTTTAGTTCAAGCTAACTTCTATGTCAATGAGTTTTGTGTTTCTGTTCACTGCATTGAGTGCCATGATGCTGTTAAAAACAATGAGAGAACTTGTTTGAGACAACGAAACATTTGTATGCATAAGTGCTCTGAAGTTGTAGAATCAGAGTCATTTTGAATGATGAGATAAAATTTCTGAAGTCGGCTCAGTTTTCACACTTTAGTTAGCAGTTTTTTAGTTGTCCTGTTTATGAAACAGCTTTTAATTGTTTCTTTTAAGACAATACATTTATCTTTTGGTTTCAATTTTGATTTTCCTCATGCCTTCTTTTTCTTCTGTTTGACATCTGGAGTTTCATTGTCTATGAGGGCTTTTGTCTTTATGGGTGTGTGTATACATGGATGTGAGATTGTCTCTGGGTTTTAGTGTTTTCACTTGCCTGCAATGCTGCAAATGGAGAAATAAGTTTAAGACTAGGAGGAAATTGGCGAAAGAACAGGGCAAAAAGAATTGGAAATTAAGGGAATTAAACATGGGGGAAGTGATGAAATTTGACAGAGGCAAAGTGATGGAGAATATGGAGCTTCTAGCAGGTTGGGCAAGGTAACTGTTCTTTTAAAAGATGTTCAGATAGAATGTGTATGTGACGAAGCTGGAGAGGAACATAATGACAGAGGAGAAAAGGGTACTAGAAGAGAATGTAAAGTGGGTAGAATTCATGATCAGGTTGCCGGTTTAGCACAAGGCTAATGAAAAATAATTTGTATCGCTGTCCTCTCAAGCCAACACGGATTCCTGAGCTTATTACTCGCCTTTCCTTGCAAGGATTTCTGCCTCTTATGAGAGCCAGAAGCTCATTTGTATGCTGAGTAGATGGTAAGTAAACTATTCTTTTTTGTTTTATCGGTCAATTAAGCTTGTATCAGTATGAGTGAAGGTCAAGTGATTTTCTTGATATTGGACAGTCTCATGAATAGTCAGAGAGAATTGTAATAACTTTCATCATCTTCTTTTACAGTGAATTTTGTCCAGAATTATATGTAATTGTCTTATAGTTTTATCTGAAATTATATGCCTTGTTTACATCCAAATTCAACATTTTTCCTTCCAAATTTCCTGATTCTTGATTATATGAATGTCAACCTAACATGCCAAAAATATGTTAAAGCTACACCAATTAAGAGATCAATGAGGCTGACAAGTTTATCTGGCTCAAGCCAAAATTTATAGGTTTTTACCTTTAAAAAGATTACAAGTTCTTATCCGGTGATTAACTTTAAAGGTTGTGATTGAGTCCTTGAATTTATATTTTGGATCAAATAAACTCGAGTTAAAGAAAATATATGTCATTAGTCCTGTTGTCAACTTTTGCCTGCAAGACTGAAGACATGGCATGCTGCCTATAGTCCCAGATAAGCAGTGTGATGTTTATAAATATAAAACTTTTTTGGAGCCCTGGTCTTAGAATAAATCCACCCCTGATATAAGCATGAATATACAGTGTCCAAATGTGAAATTGGATCAGAATGCACCTGAAATTCCCCCATGCTAAGCAATATCAATCATTTGGGAGGTTGGAAGTAGAAATAATTTTGGCTAGAAGTATTGCAAGGTAAAAGCAGTAAAAGCATAATAATAACCAGGGAAAAAATGAATTATTTTCACTGATCCTGCACAAAATTCCAACAGCACTCTGGATTGTCTACAGATGCTCAGTTGTAACATGTATATTTATTGTGAAGTTCCACAGTGATGAGAATTGAATTAACCTATCCACTGTACAATCAGAAGAATGCTGTATGGCAAAACATATTCCTAACATGGGAATATAAAATGGAAACAATTGTCCTGCCTACAGTGTTAATTACAGGGACAAATTTCGAATGAAAGGGAGGAAGGTGAAAAACGAATCAGAATATGGTATCAATTGTAAGCTTCCTTTTGGGAGGAGTTTTCTCTATGATCTGCTTTTGCCGGTCCATGAAGGTAGAACCCTTGTTAGCAAATAATCTTCGAAGATTTATCACTGAAAGCTCATTGAAGTTAGCAACTGCAAGATCAGCCTGCACCAGATCATACCTGCATGTTTTCATGTCAATCAACTTCTGAATATATAGTTTGTAGGTTACAGAAGGCTCTCTAACTACAAGAACAAACTAAATTAAAAGTGCAAAGTTGTGAGAAAACAAGTTCCTTCCTATCAGATGGTGACTGAAAAAATCAAGCAAGACAAATTAATTAATTTGCCACATCCATTTAAATTGGACCAAATTTGTTACTAATGTGGTAAAGTTACTGCCCAGGTCTCATTTAAGCTGAGGTGACAAATTTGCTAACATATCAGGCAATGACCTATCAGCTATACTGCCACTGTTTGGTAACGTGCAAGGCAACAGTAGATCACCTGCTGTTAAGGCATTCTCCCTACTTTATGTTTGTTTGCTATGGCATTTAGCATTTAGGGATCGGTTGTTATTTGACTAAATCTTCTACCTGAGAAGGGTTCGACATGTAACATGCCTGTTCAGATGACTCTATAGGAAAATGACAATAAGAGTACAACCCCCAATGAACATGTCAATTCTTCTTCTCAAATCTCTGCTTGTGTGATTGCATTTCTAGCAACCAAGAATAGTATTTAGAACATAAATAAAAAATTGTTAAATAACTTTTTTTTTTCAAACTATTAACAATTTAGCATTCATATATATAAATATATTGAATCCTATATTCTAAATATTAATTTAAAAACTACTCTCAACCATAAGATGCTTACATTTACACCCTTGCTTTTTAAAATATGCTGCCTATGAGCTACAACGGATGTGGTAAGATAGATATATCTCATAATTTCTTGTTATAAAGGGATAAGGAAATATTTGGGTGCAATAATCACATTTCATAGATATATGTTTCTTTCAAATGTTGCAATTATAAAGTGTGCATGTAGTAATGATAGCATGTATCTATGTTGTGTGAAACACGTACGCAGGGTGAGCACCAATCAATGCCACAGCCATCATAGTACAGTTGTGAGCTGCAGTAATGCCCCGAGGATCATCCTCAAAAACTACACACTTGGATGGTTTACGATCCAGCTGCAAAGAATTAATGGAAGTAAATCAAAAACAGAGAAGAACAAATTAACAAAAAGAAGCTTCTATAGTTGACTTCAATAGTATTTTCTCTGTAGGACATCTATAAACACCCAGACACTTTTAGATTTACAATATAACAACTCAACTACCTTTTTCAATAAAATCAATGAGAAATTAAATGCGTTCAGGTGCATGTGCTTCATCTATATCACAAGATAACTAAAGAATAAGGTCTCAAAATTATCCTAACCAAATTGGCATCTATAGTTTTTCTTTCTTTTTGTTTCCTCTTTTTTATCTCTTGCAATTGACATCTATAGTCGCAGCTTCACTGCACGTCCATGTGCACAAAAAGTCCAACTTTTCCGCTATCGGAAAGCAATGCTTCCAATTGATCCACATATTTCAAGCCTATAATCTGAAATAATCTCAAGGTAGGGCTTCATAAAACAGGTCTCAGTCATGCCAGTTGTGGCTAGTTTGGATAAGTGAACAGACATGACACGTTACTGCCATAGATTGGTTTAAAAGTTCACATACACAGATTGATGGACAACTTTTCAACATATCCATAAGACAGTAAAATTCACCTTGTTACTTCAAGGAAACTGAAAGAATCAAAAATTTTCTGAATATTGCAGTAAACATCTTAAGAAAACATAAACAAAAATTTAAAAAAAAAAACCATCAAAGTTGCTCACAGCAATATAACAAATCAATATGTAGATCCCAAACTATATGGGTAATCCAGAGGACAAATAATCCAACAATGATAGGTGAGATACATAATGCTGTGATCTTTAAATGGACCATACCTTCATAGCTGCTGACAGAAATTTATGAGCTATTGACTCCATACCATCTTCCTCTGAAACTATTCCCTGCATTATGTAATATTATTGTGAGCTGTGAACAATAAAAGAATTTTACGGCAAATGTTATAATTTTATATATGGACTGGAAACATTTTATGCTGACTGTCTTTTCTAAATTGTCATGAAACCATCATCAGAGGATGCAACAAAAATTATACATTTTTCATATCGAGCATTACACAATGTACATGGTCATCTAAATTTTATTCAATTTTTGCCCCAAATGTAATGTTTTTTATGCTAATACAAGAAAGAAAAGAATATACTTTCAACAAGAAAACTAGAATAGTGGCATCTCAGGACAGAACAAATTGAAGTTTAATTGTATGGAACCATAGTGGCATACAAATTATCTGCCTGTCAAGCTCATAACTGCTATGCTCATACTATGACATATTAAGCATCCCATTCCACAGGGCTTCATAACAAAACTGTACCAAAATTAGTTGCCATCATACAAGAGATACATCAAAAATCTTAGAAAGACGATGAACCTGGAAATACTTCTTGAGGCCAAATCGTTCTAGGGCATCAACCATGTTCCTTCGATCAAGACTTGAAACCACAGCACAAGGAATGCGAGCAGTAGATACAGCATCAAGCCATTCTTTTAGGCCATCCATTGGTTTTTCTAGCTGATTGAAGATGAACGTAGCAATGTGGTTTGTTAACTTGAAAGATAAAAGAAAAACCCATGAAATCAATTGAACAAGCTCTCACCTTTAGAAGATTATCATAATAAATCTGTAAGAGCCTCAACTTCAATCTATCCACTTCACTTTCTGCAGTCTCCCAGAACAAGATCTAGAAATTTTGGAAATTGGTAAGAGACCAAAAAGAAATAGCATAAAAAGAAACTAATCAGATTGACAGGAAAGGAACAAATGAATTCATAAGAGATTAATGACGAAAGCTGAATATTAGGGTTAATATTTCGGTTCCTATACATTTAAATTTGCCCAAACCAAGAATCCCTCATCTAATATAGCTTTCTTTCTCATTGTATTTGCTAAAAATGAGATTAAATTTCATGAAAGGATAAACAAAGGCAAAGAAGTACAACAAAACAATTCTAACCAACAAATCTGACACCAAATACAATCACAAGTAAGAACCAATAAATTGATGATAAGAATTTTTGCAACTTTACGGCTCTTCAGAAAACATCACCATGAAACTACTTTTACAAATTACATAATTACTCCGATTGACTTATTACTCTGCCCTCTGAGTCATATAAATAAAACATCAGAATGCATCCTAAGAAACTATGTGTCATGCTTAAATAGCTATATATCACAAAACATAATCCAAATAATAAAGACCACAAACTGCCAAACCTTACGCAATACATGATCAGCACCTGCAGAAAGCATCAACCTTTGAGCATCACCCTCATCAGGAATCTCCTTTCCTGCACCAATTCAACAAAGAAACATTGGGATCTACATGGCAGAAAAACTTATAATTCAAAGGCTGACTTCTAGCTTAATTAGCAAAAAGTAACAAAATTCAATTCAAGCTAGCGATTCAACTAAGCTAAGATACTCCTCCATTATACAGGAAAGGAAAATTCAAGCCCCTATTCAAGCTTACAGTTGATTTTGATGTTCATAAATCTGAAAGTCATCTTTAACTATTACGAAGGCACTTAAAACATTTAGAAGATGACCAATCAGACAAACATTGACAACAGCTAACAAAGATTCTCCCATCATCTGTACAAGGTTATGAAGAACAAAATACACAAAAACAATCAAAACTCATCCAACTATCCTCTATCCCCCAGCACTGAATCATAAACACATATATGGGAAGAAAGGATACATACCCTCTTCAAAGGCAAGTTGTTTCCAGGCATTTAGCTTCAGGGCTCGAGTATCCGACTGTAACATGCCAAAGATGAAATCACATGACATAAAGCAAAATATGCATGCTAAAATTCAATTTAGCATATTAAGGTGTTTCCATCTAACACCCCACTGCATGAAAAGTTTCAAGCATAAACCCAAGTACCTTATTAAAAGAGAAATGAAGCTGAAAAAGTATTTGTCATGATAGTCATTTATATCCCAGTATTTGGTCAAGAATGTTATATCACAAACTTAAGTACTATATATAATCCCAAATCAACAGGAAAAGTATACATAAAACGTTGACCAAAAGTATATATCTATGATCATATGACTCTTTGTGGCATGGAAAATATTTAAGACTTACCACAACATTATCCCAAGAGAAAATGAGACCATATGCTTCATCTGGTTTCATGGCATAGCGAATTCGCTTCAGAAAACCTTCTTGTAATCTATCATTCAAGTAATCCTATTCAAACCAAAAGTTTAAAACACGTAAGCCAATAAGACAGCCATTCATTGAAAACTCTGATAACCAGTCAGCTGAGTGCAGGGTCACTTAAATTCCTTACCACATCAACCTTTAATGGCCCGTCCAGCCTAAAAGTCTCAAAACCTTCTCCATACTCAGCTCCAATTGCCTTAAGGCAAACAAACCAGAAAAAAACCATAAAAATTTATCAACCAAAAAAAATTAACATACTAAACCCAGAACTGCTCTTCCCTCTAAATTCACAGAACTTACCAAAAATTATCTTCATTCGCTCAGGATAAAAAACACACATGTACCACAGATATCAAAACTCCAACTTTTTAAGTAATGCCATATTAATTCACTCAAAACAATAAAAAACAAGTAAAAAAATACCCTTGAAAATCCCCAAAAAAGAGAGAGAAAAAAGCTTGCACGAAAATATTTTACTGGAAAAATATCTCCTTTACCATGAGAAAATTCACAAAAACCCCAGATATAAAAATTACCATGTTTTCAACACATAACAAACAAGTTAAAAGAATCCATGAAAAATACTACAAAATAAAAGAGAAAAGGGTACCTCTTGCATGAAAAGCTTGTTGGGTTTAACTGGAAAGCCATTAACAGAGCCATTTCCATCAAACCCACTTGAGTTTTTTATCACTAAACGCTGTTGAACCAAGTTTAACCGCTTTGATTTCTGTTAAAAAAAACAAACAAGCAATAATTATCAACAATAAAATTCAATAATCCACTTAAAAAGGTCACCAAAATTGGGGAAAAAAAGAAAAAAAACAAACCGATAATATTAGCTTTGAAGGAGAGAGTGAGTGAGAGAAACAAAAGGAAGGTCTCAGTTGAAGTAAAGCAGAAGAGCTTCTCATATTAGTATCCATTCTTTTGGGCTCCAAGGCTTACAACAAGAGATGATGAAACAAGGAGAGCTTTATAAACCCTTTTTTGTTTTTTATTTTTTGGTGTAAGGTTTGAGGATGTCACGTGATTGTCATGTTAAGCTCATACCACAAAAATGGAAAATTACTATTTTGGATTTGTTTATTTTTACTATTTTTGGATTTATTTTCTATAAATTTTCTTATGGCCCATAAATTTAAATTAAAGGGTTTTTTGGATGAAATAAATTTTTTGTAATAATTGGCTTAAGTTAAATATCGAGAAATTTCCTTTTAATTTTCTTACTTTTATCGATTTAAATGAAAATTTTTTCCTGAAATTTATAATTAAAATTTAATAATAAGGGATTTATTAAAATGATATAATTGTGTATAGTAACTTGTGATGAATAGTGAAAAATTTAGACATTTTTAATTAACATATTCATTTAAATAAAATATTAAAATTTAAATTTTTTATATAACAATGGTAATGGCAAGAAAATTTTATTGACATTTTTATTTAATATATTCATTTAAATAAAATATTAAAATTTAAATTTTATCATATAACAAACTAAAGGCATCAAATTTTTAACAAGGCCATAAGAGAAATACTCATATTGGTAGCTTCAATTAGAAAATTGGATTTAAGAGATCAAAAAGTTCAATAAACCGGACATTGAACCCGAATTGATTAAAAAATTATATTCAAATTTGAATAATTTGAACTTCAATGACCTAAATCCAAAACAATATGAAAAAGAAATGACTTGAGCCCTAGATTGATCTACCTTGAAGCAGTAATAACCCGAACTTAACACTAATAATGCAAAATTTAATTATCAATTTCATTCTAACCTAACCTCAGACCCGAACTTAAAATAATCTGAACTCGTAAATCGAACCGTAATAATCGACCGAAACCCACTGCTCAGTTTTTTTCTTTTTTTATATTTGAGTGAAAGGAAATTCGAATCCTGTTCCTTAGACAGAAAGATAATACACCAACTAATGAACCAAATACTCAGATGTTGCTGCTCAGTCTTTTGCCACCTCTATCACGAGATATTATAACAATCTAAATTCATCCCTAAAATTATTTGAGAGTGGGAAAGAGGGAGGGAGGGAAAGCTTCAACTTGCAAAAAGATGCTTTGAATATATTTGTATGAAAGAGATATTCTGAGAGAAATATTACAAAACAAAAATATGGACGAAAAAATGCTTACTCTCAACCCTTCATGTGTGAAACTCCCCCTTCAACCATGCCAAGTAACAAAACCAAATACCAATCTGGTAGAAAAGCTAAACTCCTACAACTACTTTACAATAGCCAAATGACTTGCCTTCACAAAATGATGAAGTGGCAAAGTTTTTCCACCACTGCCAATTGTGATAGTCCCATTGACATTAAACAAAAGGTTTGACAAAATGGAAACCTTTTAAGTTCAGTCCTCAGCTTGAGCTGGAGTGCTTAAGCGGTCCCTGATTGCTGCATTTCCCTGCTTTATGAAGGTCACAACTTAGTAATGCTGAGCACAACATAGGACTGCACTTTATGTTAGTTTTGAAGGAAGTCAAACTGAAAAGTAGAAGTACTTCACTTTGCACCTATCTTCCATATGATTACAGTTATGTTAGATATGCAGAAAGAATGAAAAGTACCATTCTGACGTCTTTAAGCTCTCAAGTCCTCCAGACTGGTAAGGTTCATCATTATCAGATGTCCCATGGTACTCACTGTCTTCATAGAACTGTAAATTCCATGAATAAGAAATGATAAAAAAAAATAGCATGCAACTACTTTGTTAAAAAACGATTAAAATCAGGCAGATATAAACTTATTCCCTTGCCCTGTTTTAAATATTCATGATGTTTTCTCAGCCCCAAATATACAAACCTGATCAAATTTCCCAACCATTGCTGAATCAGCCTCATCATCATCCACCTACAGAAGAAAACCTCATTGCTAAAGCTTGACAACATTAGATATGGAAGAATAGATGCAAAGGGTTATTTTATTTTGGACAATCAATATACTAACTTCCTAGTTCAGAAAGCAAAGGAATTTGGCTCAAGAACCCATGAGGGAGAAAGATATTGATAAGCCAATTTATCAAGAAAAATCAATGGCTAGGGAGTGCATGAAAGCCTCATCATGCAACCATACAGTTGCAAAATAAAAAAAGATGAAAAAGAAAAGTGCTTTCATATACTGATTTTTACTCTTCTGGACAAAAAAAAAGGAGAGAGAGACAGAGTCTTACTAAAACAAACATTTAAATCGAAAAGCAATTATGATGACAAAACAATGTTGGAAGAAGCTGAATAGTAACGTAAATTATGTAAAGATGGGAAGACCATGGTGTCCAAAATCACATATCTTTGCATAATCTTGTCTTAGGATGGCCTATCGCTTTTTTTCAATATCTATCGTGTGAATGGAATTTGACCCTAACAACATTGTCCCTTAACAAGTGAATCACAGCCGATAACAGTACAAAACAGAATTCACAAACAACTTCCCATTTCAGAATCTACACAACAAGTTCAGTGACCAAACATCCATAGGCTACCCACAATTTGATGGAAAGAACAAAAATTTATTACACCAATTATGCCAAGAGAGCATTGATGTTGCTCTAGACACAGTTTAAATGAAATTTATATCCATAAACTCTCAAGTCCAATTACCTCTTTAACATTTTTCTCCTCTTCAATTACAGTTTTTGTGTAGGCTGAGTTCACCTTTTCGGCTTGAGTAACATAAGGTTGCCTCTCCTGTAAAGAATAATACAAAAAGGTACAGACATTCAATACAAGATACCAACATACAACTTCCTAGTATTAGCAACAACATATTGGGATGACCATTACCTCCTTGCACATATTTTTCCAAGTCTCAAAGCCCCTTCTATCAATATCAATCAAATTTCCATTCTTGTTGTCGATCATAAAGCTTTCCCTAGAAAGCCCACCAAAACAGAAGCATAATTCAATTTAGTTTGTACTATCTTTTAACTATATATTTTTCATGCAGTTGCTTGTTTAGTTCCTTTATTGGATCTCACTTCTTTCTTGATCAATTTTCTCACCAACCAAGCAGAATCTCAAATATGATTAACTGATGGTATGTAAATAAGGACTCATAACCAATTATAGTAACAAATTAATAAACAAAGAATCAGATTCGAATCCCTGTCTCCTCCAAAGTTGTAACTTTGAACATACAAAAAGTTGAGAAATTTGACAGACATATACACAGTACACTACAAACACAAACAAGAACATAAAGACAACCAATCCTATGTGCATATATAAGCATAGACTTCAATCTACTCAACAATCTACAATAAATAAAGAGTAAATACGCCACAAAAGCAAAGGAAAAAGGTATGCATATGCATGGCCTAGTAATCTACAAAGTTAAGGCTAAAGGTTTGAGGTTTGAATCCCTGTCGTTAGACTTTCTCAAATGTTACCAAACAGAGCAACCAAAAAACTGGATAATATAGCAGAATGACAAGTAAAGAAAGGAATCAGAATTAAGAAGTTTACATGAAACTACTAAAGGCTGATCTGGGTTGCCAAGGAACTGTCGGTTTGACAACATTTTGAGTTCCAACAATGCCCTTAAACCTCTTCAGCTCTTTCTTCTCAGTCCCGCATTCGTGCATGTCAGCCAAAGCAATTGCCACCATTTCACCACAAACATCACTTTAGGATTCAAAATACGTTACGATATCAAAAACCCAATCCTCAAAATCACCCAAAATGAAGCATTGGAAAACCTATGATCATTTGATCAAAAAAAGCAATGTCTTTTAGTAAATGTATGAATATGGGAATATGAGTACATATTACCACTTCTCAAAGGCGCTACCATCAGCGGCACGGCGTGGGATAGTAGCATGGACCCTTTTGCGGGTTCTTGGATGATTCGCCATTAAAGCTCTGCAATTTTCTCCACTTTTTATATAAAACAAATTAAACCATAATAATAATAAGCAAACAATGGTCACACTTCATTATGGTCACACTTCATTTTAGTAAGTGGAAGTGTGGAACACGGAAAAGCACTCTCTTTCGGCTCATCGCCGTCGTGGGTCTTGCTATCATAGGCCCATGGTGATGAATCGCTACGGACATTCTTTTGGTTCTTGGATTACTACACTCTAGTTTTTGTGTTTATCAATTAACACCTTCAACTCCCAATTTCAATGTCTTATTAAATTACCATATTAGGTTAATTTAGTATTAAATTTTGTTAAACATATTTATCTTTTTAAAAAATTAACATGTAATCATATTTAGAGGTGTCAAAACAGAACTGAATAAAAAATGCTCGAATCTGATCAAATTCTTATTGATTAAAAAATCAAAAATTCAAATTTAAAAAATTCTTCAAAACCATCTAAACTCGAAATCAATTCATTCAACATCGTTATAATTTAAATTTAATATTAAAAATATAAATATTCAGTTATTAATTTTTTTTCTAACTCAAACTCGAAATAACCAAAATAAATTTTTATTTCAAAATGCTCGAACTTGTTATAACTCGAACTCGAAAAGACCAAATGGATATGGAAAAGGAAAAAAATGAAAATATGAGGGTCTGAATTGTATTTACACCATAGACTTCTTGTTTCAGTACGGCGCAAGTTAGGGGAGTTGCTAAAATGCACAACTATTTTTTCGCGGGAAGGAAAATGAATTCCACCAAACGGTAAAGAAACTTAAAGCGAAAGAAATCAATTTCCCGCGGTAAAAGAGAATTTGGAAAATCTAATTACGACAAAATAAGGACACACAAATCACAAGATGACACGTAAGATTTATTGCCTCTCAAGTTTTAGACGTGTCAAATTATGATTGGATAAATGAAATAAAAACAGTCTAATTGTGGGAACATTACTTCTAATTTAAAGTAAAAATAATTAACGATAATTATGAATTCAACAAATCAAAATACGATGAATAATAAAAAATTATCACCTAAACATAATTTCCAATTTTTTTGTCAAACTTGAAATAGTATTCCATATTAAGTATTGGGCTTATAAATGTTTTATAATGTACTTAAATAATTTTAATTACATATTATATGTTAATTTATCGAGTTACAATTATCATGATAAAAAATATTCAATATAATGATTTATCAAACTCAACCTACTTTTAAAGCCGATTTAATTCATCAATCATGAAATATGTTTAATAATTTGCTACGTATTTATTTAAGTCTTTAAAATATAGTTAAAAATTAATTATTTAATAATTAAATGGATACTTGACAATTCATAAATCCGTTTATGAATTTAAAAAACTCTATCTAGATATGTAAAATAATAATTTCAAATAATAGTATTAAAATTATGATCATTTCTCTCTCTCTTTTATTATTTTGTATCAAATATTTGATTGATGTAAGTTAATTTTCTTAGTCAATGAGTAAGGCTAGAATTTCTCATTATGATATTAGTACCAAGCCCAATTGACTTCTCTAATCCTGTCACCTTAAAGATTTCATTAGCTCTAATTATTACCAATTATAGCTTTCATGTTAATTGTCAACAAAGAAAAGATTATAACCAATTATAGCTTTCATGATCTCTTTATGTTTCCCCATTAATCATAGTTCCAACCCACTCAATTTTCAGCACTAAATTTGCACGAATATCAGTCTGCCACTAGTAATCAACTGTGTTTGAAACTATACCAGCAACATGAAGGAAAAGACAAAATGGGAGGAATGGAAGATAGTTGCCAAGCAAAAGAATTCATCACCATTTCAATGCCTTGTTTTGATATAGATAACAAGAGATTCCAGGGGCCCCATCAAATATATTTCAGGGCTGATTGCAGAACACACGGATACATATAAATTTATAGAACACCTTTACACCAGAGGAAGGTTTCAAACCAGAAGCCAACAAACATGAATTGAATCACCCAAAAACAACACAAACAAATTGGAGCAGACAGGATATAATATATTAAAAAATGTTAGTATATGACCACAGATTACCAATTTGGTGGGTACCATTTATTCTATTGTATCACATTGTGTTTAAAGCTTGTGGTTTCTTCTTGCTTTGCTTTGCCAATGGGAGAGATATGTGGATGAACCCAAACTTTCTGCGCTGGGTGAAGTACTGCTTTGGATCATCCCCGTGATCTTTTTGATCAGGTTTTGGAGGAAATTTCAGGTCTTCCCTTAGTTCATGAAGCATTTGGCTCAGAGCTACCTTTTGCCTTCCGGTGTGGCCTTCATTACTAGGCCTTCTCACAGCACAGTCTTCAGGAGTAACTTGTTTCCTGCTTAAGATATCCCTCATTGAAATTGTTGGCCTTAAAACAGGCTTTGTTTCATCATCCATTGTTGGGTTTTGATTGTTCAGATCATGCAATGGAGATCGCGGAAGATGCTGATGAGGATGATGTGGTGGATGGAAATTGTTGATCTTCGTAGTAGTATACATTATCTGTTTTTTCTGTTCATGCTCTGGAATCCATCTCCTGAGAGCCTCTTCAGCATCAAGTTGCTTCCTGCTTGCAATTTCCACTCTATTAAGAGCCTCTTCCAATGCGTCTTTACTGTGTTTAACTTCTTCTGAAGCTTCCTCCAGCTTCCTCAGGATTGCAAGTTTGGAGATATTTGCTTCAGCAAATTTGTGCATAGCATGAATTGCTCTGCTGTTAGAAACTTCTTCTGGCCTTTGAACTTTTGGGGTCCGAGGAGACGGCACCGGCTCTGGCAAGGAAAATCCTGACAAGTTCTCATTGCTTGACAAACCCTTCATCCCAGTAAGGGCATTCATTTCAATAAGAGCAAGAGCCTCTGCTGCCCTGGCTGCTTCCTCCATCTTCTTGGCTGCAACCCACCTCATTTCAGCAGTTTTTACACAGGGCTTGTTCTGCTCATTCCCTGGCAGTGGCATTGCTTTTGAAGGATCAGCCATTCTCTTAAACTGCTCAGGCTTGGAATTGTTGTGTAAAGGCGGCCTTAAAATGCTTGGAGAATTCTCAAAATTCCCATTGTTGGCAATCTGCGGCTTCACCCTCACCTGTTTAAGCTCCTCCTCTAGAGATGCCACCCCTGCAAACTTAGAAGTTAGCCTCTCACGGGTCTTTTCAAGTAAACTTTTCTCTTTCTTCATTTTCTTATTTAGAGACTCAACAGAAGTTTGAATCACCCCAAGATCATTTATAGTTTTACCAAGGTTCAGTTTTGCCTGTTTCAACTCCATCAAGATCAAATCAGGAGACAAAACCGGGCATGGACTCGAACTCCCGATCCTGATCTGTTCATAGTGTTCCTTGTTCATTTCTTTGATAGCAGGAGCAGGCATGTGCTGCTCATCCGAGTTCAAGTCTGGAGTGGTCATGCATTTCAGAGCTTCATTCTGGAGCTGTCTCTTTAGCTCTTCCACAATCCTTTTCGTTGTCCCCAGCTCTTCAAGCACATCAAGGGTCTCCAATTCTTTCACAATCAGATCCTTCTCCAACTCTGCTGCTTGCTCCTCCACTTTCTTTATGTCGAACTCCTCAATTCCATGCTGCTCAATCAAAATTTCTCATGCCCATCAGAAACACATTACCAAGAACAAGAAAAAACAGACAACAAAATAGATAGAAAAATTGAACTTCCCATGTTCTTACACACACATTCTATATATAAATGTTACATACATATAATCTAGACAACCACAATTAAACTTAGCTATGAATATGTTCAAAACCATGAACAGGAAATACAAATTAAAATAAGAAAACCATTTTTTTGTTCATAATTAGCTAATTTTGGGACTACATGCATATATTCCATTAAGACAAACCACACCTTTCTTACATCATCGTCAAACGAAAAGCGGGGAAAAAAATAAATACACTTACATATGCCTCTGCAAACTTGTACAAAGGCACCCAAGGTCCACTGCCACCAAACCGGGTCACAGCCTCCTTAACTGACCCGAAAGGCGGTGAGGTGTCAATCTCAGCCCTCAAACTGACCCTCCTTATTCCAGGGTTTGAGTCCCCGTCCGGAACACGACATGTCTCGGTGCAAAACCCGAAGTTGTGGGAGCCGGACTCGGGCCTCACTTCCCGGATTCCAGGTGTACCCGGAACCCCTTCCATGGGGGAGTCTTGAGATTCTGCTGACATTGCATATATGCAACAACACAAAATAAAATGTTAATTAATAGTGAATGTGAATGAGAATGTTGAATGTGAATGTGAGTGTAATGCAAAGAGGAAAGGTGTCCTCTCTTTAAAGGGTGTGCAATTTTAGCTTTAAAGATGGTCCAAAGGAAAAGCTACATTATGAGAAATCAAGAATTCTAGAGCTGAGTTTGTTATGATTGTGTCCATAGCCCCACTAGGCGAGAGAGAGAAAAGGTGGCAAAGTGAGTTTCTTTTCCTTTTTTCGTTATTTTTTTTCTTGATTTTTTTCCTTTTTGAGGATTCAATGAGGATGAATGTTTAAGTGTTATTGACGTGTTTGATGGGTATTGGTTGTTTTGATGATGAGTCAGAGTTTGGGGCTTCAAGGGTTTGAAAGTTTGGACCAATAATAACTAAACACATCAGATTGCTACCATGAGATTGGATTTCCATGCAAGGGTTGATTTGTCTATGCCTTTGGCCGTTGATTGCGGTTCTATGAAAAAGTATATTGGGAATTGCAGTTTGGTAAGGCTTTATGGGAAGGAAAGGCAAAGTCTAATCAAAATCATGCCAGTATACGACGACGTTTGCGTAAAATTGAAGAAAATTATATTGACATTGACAGCACCTCATAGATAGAATTCAAATCCTCTATATTTTTCGAGTGTTCTCTTTATACTTGTTTACGTTTTAATCTAATAAAAAATTTACTTTTCTTTTAACGAGTTAAAATTTAAAATCGAACAAAAATTACACATAATTTATTTTGAGAGTCGAGGCATGAAAAGAGCCGATAAATGAGGGCACGGGATTTGGATGCATTATAAATATAGACTACTATTATAGTAAAAGTACCAAATTAGATTACAATTTTTGATGCCTTGAATTAATTAAACATAAATTTAACCTTTATCTCGGGTATAGAACAAACATAAAGTGAAAAAAGCAAGTGAGCAAAGCAAAGCAAAGGCCGAATGAAAGGTAGGGAGAGGAGGAGGGTGGAAGTGGGGCTAACAAAGGAAGGAAAAACCTCTCTCTTTTAAAGTACTACAAATGCATGCAGGCCTAAAGTGAGGAAGGACATCACCATGTCTAATAATTACCATGTATGGAATCACTTTCCTACCCATCATTAAGCCAACAAAGCTTACCAAAAACTTATATCTCTTTTTGCCATGACCAAGCACCTAAAATATTTGGTCCCCAAACCTAAAATATGTTAAGGATTGGAGGAATTTTTTTCAGATAATTGATAATGTATTTGTATTTAAATTTAATTAAACAATACAAGGAAGGTATAATCCTTTATTATCTATAAATTTCGTCCTTCAAATCAAAAAATTCGAAGAGGAAACATGAACCCATCATGCTTAATCTAAAGCATATCACTAATCTAAATCGGTTTTGCAAATAATCCCAATCGACGAGAATACCATGATTTAAATTTAAAATTTTTACTCGAATTGAGCTAAGCTTGAGTTTGATATCAATCTAAATTTCAAAGAGTGGGTTTTTAATTAAATTATAAAAAAATAAAGTTTATTGTTAAGGTGAAAAGGGAGTTTAATATAGGATATGGCTATGGTTTTTAATAATATTAAATAAATCATGGCTAATAGTAATTAATACCTTTAATTATATGTTGGTTTAGACAATGTTTCCCAATCTCACACGTGGATAGTATAATATACTGCCTAAATAATGTAACATGCTTTTTTTTCTTATAGCTACTTTAATTTGTCAAATATATAACATACTATTTTTAGCATTAACTGCCTTTTTCCTTTTTATTTTAATTTTTAATAAAATCAAAGCATTGTTCGAGTTTTAATTCATTGATGAGTCGTTTACAAGTAATGATTTGTATCGATACATCGAGAGAGATACTTCTTCTCTGTGTGACCATGTCCATCTATGTCGGGTATAACTTACTTTTTTGTTATTATTATTATTATTATTAAAATTTTAGAATAATAAAAAACTTAAAAAAGGGCACGTGATTCAAGGGTCTGCACGTGATTGTGGTCTCCCCTTCTCCCATGGAATCCGCAGTAAGACATGGTATCTCGATTAATTCATCCTCAAATCCTGTCCATGAAAAAAGAAATAATTGTTAATTAATTTTCTAATAAAAGTTGTTAAAGATAATTAATAACAGGTTAAATCGATTACGAATTACAACTAAAAATGAACAAATAATTAAAATATAATTCCAAATTTTACATAAACATTTCAATATAAAAAAAATTAAAAATAAAATCAAGCACATTTTTATTTTTATTTTTGAAAAGCATAATTCATATTTAAAAATCGACAATAGTTACATAAATGCCGATTCGAATTTGCTGTCATAAACGACCCAACTACAGATTCTGTGCAACATTACAAATACACCGTAATTTCTTCAATTAATTAAGCACGTATTTCATTTCCGATAATGATTTAAAAATCGTATTTTTTCTTTCAGATCGAAACACAATTTTACCCTTTTGTTAAGAGGAATGATGCTGTTTTCTTTGTTTGTGTTTGTGTCGCATGGACTCAAAAGACTTGAATTGGATAAACATTGGTAGCTGGATGTTGAGTTGAATGATAATTGACAAGATACAATTGTAGAAATGTATGGAAGGTACAGGTATATGCCCAAAGGGATCAGATTTCCACAAGAAAATACTTAAACTTGTTATATGTGCTATATATCTACATCAAACATGTTACAAGCTTGACAACAAGTCAACAAATGTAATCCAATGTGTGTCATGTGTCATATATGAAAAATTATATTTGTTTGATCTCTGCTACAGATTCAATAATAAATACGCGTATCTGATATTTAAATAATCGGAAGGTTTACCTAGAATTTCAATTTAAGGTAAACAAGTTAATATTCTTCTCTCTTTATGGGAGAAGTGGATTGTTGAAACTAAGGATTCTCTTGTCTTGTAAGCTTATATATTCATTTAATGTACATATTCTATTGTTTTGATGATAGATAAGTAGCAAGTATCAATCAATCTTTTAAAAAGGATAAAACCCAAATTTCAATGTCATCACCAAAACTAATTCCACCATTTCCAAAATGCATAATGAAATTGGAGATATATATACATATAATATTTTCAATCTTTAAGTTCAAGACTATTGAATTTCGATACATTTTTCACCAAATACACATATCAAAGTTAGGCTTATGCGCGTCAAAATTAAGTAGACAAAAAACACGGTTATCAACATTTTAATAAGAAATTGAGATTGGTATAACTTGATACGATTAGTTATTGTTAGATTATATTATATAAATGTAGTGATTTTTACGATAAATAAATTATTGAACAGGAAAGTGATTTTTCTAGAAGAAAGAGATCTGTTTTTTTGTTTTCTTTGTGTACGGATTTACCTAATCTTGAGAGACACAAAGGGGAGACGGATATAAACAAAGAGAGAAAGGGGTGCAAACTCCTACTCCTAGCAAAACTTCAGAGCTCATTAATTTTTCATGGTTTTGAATTTAGGGTTTGTTTGTCCCTCTTTCATGAAGTTTTTGTCCAATTTGATCAGTCCTGGCCTGGTGCTAGGTATTTTAATGAGACTGACCTCTTAGTATTTGGAATTTTCACTATTGGGTGGCCAAATTGTAGTGACAAAATCAGGTGGTCCATTAATTAAACCATAGTGGTCCTAAGTTTCTTTAGCAACCAAACTGCTTTCAATTGCTCATGTGGCCCCACTAAAGCATGCGTTTACTCACTATTTTTTTAAAATATATATTTTTTTATATTTGAGGAAAAGAGAATTCAAATTTTGCTCTTTAGACAGGAAGATAATATATGAACTAATGAGTTAAATGTTCAGGTGCAAAATATATGTTTTTATATAGGCAAAATATTTTTTAAAATCTATCGTTTGTCGAATTTTTTCACTTCAAGATTCGATTTATTATTTTCACCAAATTACGATTAAATTTTTTGAGTTTTGTGTATTTAAGGAAAACCGATTACTTAAATTAGTAAATATTATTAATAGGATTAATGGTTGTTACACGAAAGTAATTTTTTATCGAACATAAATTTGAATCCCTTAATTCTATTAATGATAATTTACTAACTTTTATCATCAAATTTAAAATCTTTGATGTCATAGTATATATGTCTAGGTATGAAAGATTATATTGCTTTTCCTCTACAATTGAAAGGCTAATCAACCCTAAGGCCAATTGTTAAAGCTAGGATACCTATCTGTTTTTCCTCAAGCCATCAACTTTTGCTGGAATCATGGACCACGACAAGTTCTCATTTATTAGGGCTTTGCTCACCCATTACTTAATTAAGCTTTCCTCACTGCTCAACTGTTTTCCCTGCTTCGGATGAATATGGAAGGTCCACATTAACCCAAATCAATCTGTCTCATCAATGATTCAGATTCTTACAAAAAAATTATTTGTAAGGTGTAGCTACCTTATTAATTTCCCCACTATATGTTCCTTCTCATTAAATTTCCATTAAAAATTACCAAAATTAATTGAATCCCCAAGATGTCAATCAATTTGATTAAGTCCCACTTCATTAATTTCTCTTTATTTTGATTTGGAATCAGATAATTTGAACACTGTTTTTTAACTTTGAAGACACGTATGTCTATCATTGAATTAAATGTCCAAACATTACTTCATTAAAATCTTTGGCGAAATGAAGGAAACGATCATCAAATATTATATCAAAATTTGCATGAGGCTTAATTATTTGCCCACTAGTCTAGACTTAACAAGTCATTTGGCCTTGAAGTATTCTATTCTCTCTTTACCAGCCTTCAACTTCGGATCTTGAGCCCCTTTAGAAATTAGATCTACTAAGTGTAGCTGACAAGCTCCCCATCCCATCCGAAGAACAATTAACCACAACATCAGTTCCGAAATGTTGAGTGAAAGTAGCCGTGAGCTGCAGCCTCAGAAAGGTCTCCAAATCAAGCAAGATGACAAGTTCTTCTCCAGGCTCTTGGCCAAGGAAACTTCCATGGCTAATTCCTCTTGCAGGGTCTACTACGGAGGGGCTTCGGGTGCTGTTCCGTTCATGTGGGAGTCACAGCCTGGAACTCCCAAGCATCCTTGTTCTGACACCACCCTCCCTCCTCTGACTCCCCCTCCATCATACCATTCCTCAAGCAAGTCAAAATCCACGCAGAAAACGAGCATGAAACCGACCCTTTTGAGCTCCATCTTTCCCAGGCTCACCCCAAGGAAAAACCATGCTTCCCCATCTTCTTCACGCTCCTCTACATCATCCTCATCATCCTTCTCATCATGGTCATCATCATTGCATGGTTCCCCATCAGCTCCCAGGAACCAAAAGTTTCACAGGAGGAGCTATTTTTCATGTTCAAGGTCCCCTGTCCATAACTGCGTGGATGATGATGATGAGGAAGGCCTGGGATCTCCGACCTCGACATTGTGTTTTGGGGTTAAACGCAGGAACCTGAATGAGTTTAGAGGATGTCAGTCAATGGTAAATATGAAGAAGGCATTGCTATCAATTGTTAGCCATGGCTCAGGTCAAGGTACTTCTGCCTAGAGATCAAATAATAATTAATTAAATTCAATGACCTTGAGATGTTATTAATCTGTTTATCTTTTCTCCTCTCTTTGATTTTCCTTCTTTTCTTTCTGGTTTATTGTAGAGAGGTGTTCTTAGTTTCTAGTCTTTGCCCCACTGCAGATGTTTGGTTGTTGTGTTGGGCTATCAAATTTTTATTATTGAACAGTTTGTTCATCTCATCATAATCCAATCCAATGCGTATCCTACCAACATTGGAAAAAAAAAATAGTATCAATAAAAAGTTATGATGTTTATGTAACCATGGCTACCAACATTGGAATTGTATGATTCCATTCTTTGTTTTAGTACTTTGCCTGAATTGGGTCTTTCTTTAATCTCTAATGAAGAACAATTAAATTGTTTAAAAGAACAAAAGGAAACCCTTATCTCATTACAATTTTTAATCATTTAATCATTTGTTTATTGATGTTACTTTTGGAATTAACTTTTTCTTTCAAAAAAAAATATTTTGACCCATCCTCCTAGCTTCCATGGATGTTCATGCTTGGAAGAAAGTTAATTAAGAAATTATATTAGTGAGTAAGGGTTGGTGAAGCTTTCCCTTGGTAACTGAGGCATTAAATAACCATGTGGATGCATTAACTCACTGTGGCCTTCATTTTCTGCTTTTCATACACGGAACTATAGCATGAAATGAATACAAAAATCAAAATAGAGAAATGGTAAGAATCCTTTGACAGTATCTTTGTTTCTTTCTTAGCCCTGCTCAGGGAGAATCTCTGGGAGAGATGGGGTTGGGACCCTTGGACTTGAACCTAACCTAAAGTTATAGTGTCAAATTTAATACCAGGGTTTGATTGTTACCTAGCTGATAATTAATTGGCTTTTCACAGAAAAAAAAAGAGTTAAGAATAGTCCAAATAATTAGAAACAAAAATTTATTAATAAAATTATAATTAAATTTTTTATTTTGATAAATTCGAAGAAACTTAACAGAAAAAAGAGAAAATTTAAACTCTGTTACGTGAATTATAAAAATATATAATAAATATTAATTTTTATTTTTATTAAAATCAAAAGTTTGAACTCGAAATTGTAACTTCTTGTGTTTAAGCTTTGAAGCTTAAATAAACAAATAACTGAGTTGATTTGAACTTTTCTATGATGAGCTCTCAAAGGAGATTAATATATATTAATAAAAATGAGAGAAATCTTTTTATATATATATATATATATATAGTTGAATACTTCTCATGAGATGTTGTTAGAAAAGCTTATATTCCCAAATTCCCATAGATGATCAACACTTAGAATTTAATTAGAACCTAATTTGTTGAGTTGCTTGCAATTAATCTTTGTTTAATAACTTTTTAACCCAATATGCAATGACTTATCCTCATAATTAATTTCAATATGAATTTTTGTCCTAAGAATTTTGTAAGTAATTTATTGTCTCTTACTGAATTTGGTAAAAAGAAAATACATTAAATGAAAAACCCATTTCTTAAAATAACAATTTAACTAATCTTGAAAAATGTCTATAAGAACCCATTAATCGGGCTCTATTATAAATATTGAAAAATACTTATAACCACTTAAATAGTATATTAAATATAAAATATTTATAAACATCCGTTGGCCGAATTTATATATTATAAATTTTATTTTACGACACAAAAATGTGAAAGGAATGCTTTGCCAGGTTCGACCACAACACAAGCCCCAATGAGTTGGATGGCATAGTACATGTATAGGCTGTGATTCGAATAGAGAAAAGAAGGAAGCCGTCCTGTCTTCCATCAACAGTAAAGCCTCTGACCTCTCTCTCTCGTTCTTAAATGCTTTGCAAATCCAAATTCGGCCCACAAAAGAGAAAGAAAAGGGTCATTCAGAAGGACAACAGTAAATATGTGCCTCGTGGGCTCATCATTAATTGAGGTCCCATGTTTGGTTATTGTCATCCTCTCATCCCCCCCACCCCAGCCTCTTTATGATGGGCTATGCTATTTAGTTGCAAACGTAAAACGGAAAATTGGGGTGACAGATAGTACAATGGTAGGAGAAGTAAATGTTGTTGGCTCCCCCATGTTAAAATATTTATGTGAGTGATCATGGTAATCAAAGAAAGTTATCGAGAGCATGGGGGTTGGCCAAGCAGCGTAAGGGGAGCATCATCGGCTATCCTAAAATAAAAAAAAAAAAAGAAACTAATGAAAAAGAGGGGAGAAAGAAAAAGGGTAATTTTGATATTTCATATTTAACCATTAACTGTCATTTAAATATTTGAAATAGACTGTTTATTTCAAAAATTAATAGACCAATATAGAATTATGATTAAAAGTTAAGAGAGTGAGAGTATTTTATCTTATATATTAGCAATTAAGTGAGGTTAGAGGGTTAACACAAGGTCCAGTAAAATATATTTATAAAACACTGTAATAACCCTAATTGTAAAGTCTAAATGTTCTGTAACCGATGTATAAAATAATGAATCTTCGAATCATATTTAGACTAATTCATTTGGATATAAGATAGACTCCCTCGTTTATAGTAATCGGTTCTATTTTTTGTCAATTCACTGGGTAAGTAAGTTATATATAGAAACCTATTAATCCCATGTAATTCTCCTTAGTCATAGAAACTATCAAAAAAGGAAGTTATATATAGAAACCTATTAATCCCATGTAATTCTCCTTAGTCATAGAAACTATCAGAGAAGGTTATCTATGTGTGTGTGCGTGTGCACTTTTATGCATGTGATTGCTATTATATGTTCGTGCTATGATAATTATATGAATTAAATGGTATCTTGTAGGGCAAAGGCATTAAAATTGTGAGGAAGCATGATCTTCATGACTTGCCTTTAATGCAGTTATATCTTTTATTAGGATAACTGCTTCTTGGCTTGCTACTACATCATCATCATCTTTAAATGTTTTTATTGAACTCATCCATCCGTTCCGTCAAACATTAATATTTGATGCAATAACAGTAAATAGTTTCTACACACGGTTAGATCACTAAATTTTGATACTTTATAAATAATGAATTATTTTGAAGAAAATAAAAAATTGACAAGGTTTCAAAAACGACATAAAGTTTTAATATCAACTTTTTATTTCTATTAAAATGATACCTCATTAATAAGGTATTAGGATTTGATAGCTTACTAGTATATAAAAGCTATATATGACCAGTACATCAAATATTTTTCCTTCAATTAATTAACCAGTCTTAATTGTAAAACAAGTATTCTATTTTTTGAGTTTCTTATCTGGTTTTTCTTTCTCCTTTTAGAAGGGAGACTATTAAGACTACCCATCATTACTAATTCTAGCCAACACAAATCATTCAAACTTTCCAACACCTTTTTAAGAGTTTTAATTTTTCATGCATCTTTAGCTATCAAAACCAAAAAAAAAAAAATCCAACATAGAAAAAAGAAGGGTTTGTCAAAAAAGTTGAATAAGAATTGATGTCCAACAACTTCAATGAAATTGAAATGGCCATGGCACTAACAGTTGCCCTGCCCCTGGCCCTTATTTTGGTTTGACAAATTGACAGTCAATATCCAGGACTTTTATAACTATCACAGAAAATGTGCTGGAACTTTTGATGCAGCCTTTTATTTCAAGAAAACTACTTTAAACAAAAAAACCTGTATATATATATATATATATATATATATATGTATGTGCAATGGATCGAAGTATATAATGGTGTTACAAGTCTTTAACCCTGGATAGGTCGGAAACTTGATGATTTTAAGAAAAATACTTGGGGTAGGGTGAAAGTTGATGAATCAAGCTAGTTAATTGTTCATCAAGTGCATTCTTTTATTAGTAGATAGAAGCATGCATGGTGCACAAACTTTAGAAACTTATAGTCCCAACCAAGGCAACAACCTGAGCTATGGTGGCCAAAATTGGATTCCATCCTGCAATAGTACCTGGACAAACAATATCCACAAATGGAAAAGAAATGAAAGAAAGAAAAACCCAAATCAGGTTTAATGTAGCTAGAAAGAAAGTCATCATCTCTGCTTTACAACCCATATTTGACTTATTAATTAGGCCAAAAGATTTTCAAAGAGCTTTGTATGTGTGACAATAACAGTTAGGTCTCAAGTTCCTGTATCTTTTAACTTTTCAGATATCTATATAGTATTATAGCATGCATGCGTTTTGACCTATATAGAGATTTGATAACGAATGTTGGTTTGGTGTACTATAAGTTGAAAAAAAAAAGTGGCAGGTCAAGCTTGGGATATATCCTAATTAAGACTATGAATTGTGTTTTTTTTAGAGTTTATTTAGGCTTTAGAGAAGATCAAGGTCCTTGATCTGCATGAGTAAATAGTGAAAGTGGGTGAATTGTAGGGTTTGAGTTCCAGGGATGGAGAGAGAGAGAGAGATAGAGAGAGACAGAGTTAGGTTGGGGATGAGAGGACAACGGGGCGATTAGTAAGCCTTAAAATGCGGGTCAAACAAGAATGGATGGTGCCATTTTCCTTAAAACTTAAGCAAATTTATCCCTAGTTTAATCCTGTCCAAATATACCCTTTTCTCTCTTCCTTACCTCTCCCCCCTCACTCCCTTTCACCACCCACTTTGATATAACATTTCTCAGAATTACAGATAGGCAAAACCCCACACTCTCTCTAATTCTCTATGGAGAAATGAACTAATTTTCAATTTGGTTTGTGGTTCATATGACATGTCAAAGCACCTGGCTTATTGCGAAAAGGTTATAATAAAACTTTCAATGTAAAATCAATTGGTTATATTTAGATATAAGATCGAAATATTACAATCCACTTAAATTATATATAGTATTGAGCTTTAACAAAAAGGGTTAAAATTCTTGAATTGTAATGCTTTCCATTTGTGAAAAATGTAGGTGGGCTGTCTTTCTATATATGATCATGAGCATGTGATCAATCTCCTCATGAAACATTGTTTTGCTATCTAGAAAAGATAATCTTGAGGGTAACCAATCTCTTTCTGTGAACATCAATGACAGGGCAGTGTGATTTTGAGGAGTAATAAGCTCTCACAAGCAGCATAAAAAGTGATTAATACCATTTTGTTAGGCAATGAATGACCCTGACCCTAAGAACTGGAAGGAAGAAGTCTATCTATGCATTGCACCTAATTCTTCATAGGAGAAGACTATAAGAAAAATAGGGAGAGTAATCAGGTCTTGACTCCTTCGAATTCTATTGATATAATGAGAATTTTAACTCGTCTGTCTAAACTCTAAATATTTATATTTTTTTGTATGTGAAAATCTATACGAATTACATTACGAAATAAAAATAATCCTCTCTTATTTCAAAACCACACTCTTTCATTACAAAATTCAAAGCTAGGACTTCCTCTTAACCTTTAGACCATCCACCAAGGGACAAAACACCCATTGTTTTGATAAAATTCAACACACATTAAGGTTGTATAACTCTATACTTAGGTTAATCATATACATATTTGCCTCCCAACAATCTTCGCTTGCCTTTTCACCTATGTATATAAAGTTCTCTAGTCAACAAAAGCTGTGATGTTTAAATAATTTAGGGGAATGTACAAGACCCTTCATGTGCATGTTTGATATGCTTTTAGCTTAGCTTAGGTGCATGTATTAAATTATAAAACAACTTTCAACATGAGGGGCTCCACTCATTGTCATCAGGGGTCTGCAAAATAAGGGTGTTAAGGCCATCTTGAAACAACAAATTGCGGGTAGTACACGGCAAATTCTGATAATACTTAAAATTTCATTTTCGGAACTAGATCCCAGATATGGCCCTTTAATGGGAGATGGGTTCTTGATTTTGACAAGAAACTAACATGCCTGCCCTTTAGAAAGCACATTTCAATGATCATCAAATACAATTTCGACTGCATATACCTAACCTTTGATAGCTTCTTTTAGCTTCATTCTTAACAGAAACATGCAAACAATGTTTTTGAATAATAACAATAATAATAATAATAATAATAATAATAATAATAATAATAAAATATACATGTAATGATATGATATGATCGTTTGATGGAAAAAAATATGAGATTTTTTTCAAATTCTATAAATCCCATCTTCTTTTTTTGATATACAAACTTAATTTCCTAATTGAAAGTGTTAAACGTTAATCTTTATGGGTCATTTATAAATCATAATTCTGTGATGTTGTAGGTATTATAGTGATGACAATTAAAAGAAGGTTTTAGTTAGTCCATAAAGGGGACTAGATTTGGGGTCTTATCTCCTGATGAAGAAGCAAAGACCACATGTGGCAAAGCCAATTTGAAAGTCAACACATTTAAGGCTCGCACGTGGGCAAGCAGTGATAGAGCTGGCATTCTGAACTACAAAATAACAGGAGTTCTTGAATTCCTCTCACTCTCTCTTTCTCTCACCCCTGAGCTCCCATTGAAGCTCTCCCTCTCTCTCTTTTTCTCTCTCTCTCAGGGTACTGGTACTCCTTTTCGTGTCATCAAATTTTAAATTCCAGGAATCCTCGTACATCAACTTTAACAAGGAAGATCAGGACCCCAAAACATCATAAAACCTAAACCCAATACATAAGTTAAGCCTTTGCTGTTTCCTATTCTCAACTGATTATAGCCTTTTTGTCTACTCCCATTCTATAAACAGTGGACCACACCTTTCCTCTGTATATCTTGCCTTTTAAGCACTCTTTTCCCCTTCTCTGATTTTTCTTTTTTTTTTCTTCCTTCCTTCCTTCCTCGTCTTCTCTTCACTTCCTCTCTTCCTTTATCTCTTTGATCTCTCTCTCTCTCAGCTTGAGGAAAATTGTTCCCCATACTTGAGAGCATGCCTGAATGTCCAGAGAAAGGTAAGAAGTAGAAATCTTGAATCTCTATAATCATTATTAGGGGTTAGACCTATTGCCCTTTAATTCCTATGAAGTCTAAATATATACTAAACTTTTTCCTTGTATTGTGTTGGAAGGATCATTTTCTTTCTTTACTTCTCAATCTAATAAGGCTCTATTGAATATATACATTTAGAGCCCTATATATGCCTCTTATAACAAGAGATTCTTTACTTATTCATTGTTTTTTTTTTTTGTTCTTTCTTCTTTTTGATATCTTGGTGCAATATATATCTAGGGAGAGATTTGATGAGGTAGGAAAGAAGATCACGAGAGAAGTAGATGTTTCTTCTCATCACATGGGAAGAAGACACATGCTGGGTCCTCTTGGAACCCTAAATACCATCACACCTTGTGCAGCCTGCAAACTCTTGAGGCGTAGGTGTGCACAAGAATGCCCTTTTTCTCCATATTTCTCACCCCATGAACCCCAAAAGTTTGCTTCTGTTCACAAAGTGTTTGGTGCTAGCAATGTCTCAAAGATGCTAATGGTAATTAACCCTATTCTTTAGTTATATGTTAGTCTTGTTTTTCTCTTCTTGGTTTTGTTCTGATGATGCCTTTGATGTTGTAATTCAGGAGGTACCGGAGAGCCAAAGAGCCGACGCAGTGAATAGTCTTGTTTATGAGGCTAATGTGAGGCTAAGAGATCCTGTTTACGGGTGCATGGGTGCAATTTCAGCTTTGCAGCAGCAAGTTCAATCTTTACAAGCAGAACTAAATGCAGTAAGGGCTGAGATACTAAAATACAAGTGTGGAGAAGCTAACCTTATACCATCTTCTCACGTAACCTTGCTCTCTTCTGGGGCTGTTTCAGTTGCTACACTACCATCAGCCCCAACACAGCCACCGCCTCCACCACCGCCTCCTCCTCTTCTTCCTACATCCTCCTCTTCTTCCATGTACAACCAACCTACCAGTGCTGCAGACTATAGCACCATTTCAAATGAAAATGTTTCGTACTTTGGATAAAATATTCCTAGGATGAATCAAATATATCCCCCCATATATTTTTCTCTATTATGAAGCAAATGAAATAAAAAGAGGAAGAGATGAATATTATTGTTTTCATTGCCTTTGTTTTATTTAGATCACTCAATTACTGTCTAGCTTGCTCCACAATTGAAGTTCACATATTGCCTTTTACCTATATTGTTGGTTGATGTGTTTCTTTCTCCCACATTGTTTCTTATCATATATTAAAATTTCTTGTTTTCCACTTCTCTTTACTGTTTTGCTTAATGAATAATATGGCCACTACCATATGGGGAATGGAGAATATTCAATAGCCACAAGATTTTTATTTTTTTTTTGTTTTTTGCCATATGTGACATGTATGTCTAGTAAGTCTATAATACCAACTACTCATTTCAAGCTTCTCTTTCTAGGTTTTGGTTTTTTTTTTTTTTTGAAACAAAAGGATTTTGAATCCGATTCTTAGAATAACAGAATACCTTGTATCTACTATTAAATTAAATGTTTAGACTATGTTAAGCTTCTCTTTTAACTATATAACTCTTTTGTGAAGAAAAAAGACATATTAGTGAAACTATAAGATATATCAAACCCTACCCTAAAAGTAAACTATGTGGCATTGGCAAAGAGAAGCAAGAATGCATATACTTGTCTAGTTGAATTTTTTCATTGTGTGTGAGTGTGTGTTGAGGAAAGAACAAGTATGAACTCATTGCATGTGAAGGACAGACTGTGCTGCACATGCTTTTCTGTGCCATTGAAGGATCTGAGGTTACATGAAGTTGGGTGGGTGGGGGAGAAGGGGGCGAGACAAAAGGTATTGTTGTGATCATCCCAATGTAGGTTAGAAGCTTCTAAGGGATTTTTATTTTTAATGTGTGTGGATTTGTGGAAAAACATGCAAAGAAACTCTGTCTTCTTCTCACTCATAACTCTTTCATGCCTATCTTCTTAGTTTGTAGGAAGTTCTTTTAGGTCTAGGCCTCTTTCAATCTTCTTCTTTCTCTTTTATTTTCATGTTATTCAGTATATTATAGGCTTTGCTTGAGGTACCTTCCTTGTGATAACAATTAATTGAATGATAGCTATTTGGGTCTAATAGACATAGGTATAACTTCCTTGGTGGTCTTTTATTTTCCACCTGAAAATTTCAAAGATTTAATTTACCAAAGAAGAAATTAGTAATTAAGTTTTATTAATTTCCCTTTGACAACACTAATTAAATAGCAAATTTTCAACATGTGAAGTTCTTCAAGCTCTAAAGTATTGGGACCTAGCAAGAATCTAGGATGCTAACCCCATTAACTCACTCATGAATTTTGTTCAACACCGGCAGGCACTTCTCAAAGTTGTACGTATTTAAATATTGGGTAAAATATGGAAAATATCCAGAGGTTTTTCTTTTTTGAAAGGCATAGAAATTTTGTTAGGGAATAAAGAGTGTATAATATTTTAAAAGTCCTTGAATTGTTTAAAAAAATTTAAATAAACTCTTTTTTTTATTATGTTCAATCAAGTTTATATATTTTTATTTTAGATCAAATTATATTTTTTGACTAATTACATATGTCATTTTATTCTTACATAACATTGATATAAAGTCTGAAGCTACCAAGTGATCATGTAATCATGTCACTATATATTATGACATATCAGCAAGATGCATTAACACTATGTGATATAAAACAATAATTGTCATTTTAACGATAATTAGTTAATAGTTAATTAGAAAATTATTTGATCCAAAATAAAAGTATGATAACTAGATTAAACGTAATAAATAATAAAATTTTATTTAAATTTTTTTGAATAGTTTAGAAATTTTTTTTAGGTATTATACCAATAAAGAGAATAGCCTATCGAGCCGTAATTAATACAAAGAAACAAAGAAACTGAAAAAACCATTAGAAAATATAGTCGAAGAAAAAACCAAATATTTTACATTTACAAACTCTCTGATATGATTAGAGATATGTTTCATCCTCTAAAATTCAGAGAATTTGAATAATGCTTGTACTGAATCTTGTCAAGAAATTGAAAGGCAGATGGCATTTAGTGAAAAGGAAGCAAATCTTGCTACTTAGCAAAGCTACACTGTATCATGGGGTTGATGTATATACGTTATTTGTTGGATAGCCAATGATGCTGCCAGCTAGCTAAGATTATTTTGCTCAACCTTGGGTTTCCTTGGCGTGTGGGAAGAGGGTTTTAGGAACATTGAATTGTTTAAGTAAGCAAGCTATGGGCAACTTTATTCCATTCATCACCATTTCCTATTCGATCTCTTTTCTTTTCTCCTTTATACTTTCCTTTTTGTGTATAAATACATGTATATATACTTTTCTTTCTACTTTATTTTTGTCCTATTTATACGTCTCTTCTGACATATGAGCAGCTACGTGTACGTATACTTCTCTGTCTACTTTGCTTTTGTCTCCATTATACGTCTCTTTCTACATTTATGATTTGTATCCCGATACCATCTTACTATTACAACTTAAACATACGAATGATTATGTATACCTTTATTAATGGACATATGCATAAAACGTATACCATAATATATATATATGGGTATCTAAATAGTATATACATAAAATTCATGCATATATATAAACATATATATGTATGTATATATTGTGTATGTTACATTTGATGGAATAATGTAGATCTCCCACTGTTTTGAGTCTCTAAGAATCCCAAAGAGATGTGCTGGAATTTGGTCTCATGTCACGGTTGCTTGAAATGATGGCATCTCTATCACCTTGTCCACATACATCCCCCTTTCAATTCCTTTTATTGTCCCTCATTAATTTAAGATAAATCAAAAGCATATTCTACTTGTCCTTCTCATTATCTTCCCAAGATCAAAAATCTGTGGTCTCAATTCAACAAGGTTGGGAACTGCAATGAAACAAAGAGAGGAGCCAGCAATAAAAATTTTGATTCATTAATTAGTGTGACCATAGACTGTAGAGTATACATATGCATGAATGATAAAATAGGCCATAGTAACAACAATTACATAATCCAAAGTAGAATGTGTGGGTTTGCATGATCTTAAATGGTATCATAGAAATTTGCTTCTTCTCGTATAGGCAAAGGTTAATTGAAAGGAATTTATTAAAAAAATTGGTATAGTATTCAAATAAGTTTTTAAATTATTTAAAAAAAATTAAAATTCTTTTATTGTGTTCAATTAAGTTTTTATATTTTATTTTAGATCAAATAAATTTTTGTAATTAATGATTGACTAATTGTCATTAGTCAAAATGCCACTTGACATTTTATACCCGCATAACACTAATATGATGTTGATGTGAAGGGTGAAAAATATTACATGATTATATTATCATATCAAATTAGTATATCATGTCATTGTTAATTATGATATATCTGTATGACACATCATTATTAATTATGATATATTAACATGCTATGTTAGTGACGCATGGCATAGAATAACAATGGGCATTTGACTAAGTTAATCATTAATTATAAGATTTTATTTAACTCAAAATAAAAATATAAAAACTTATTTTGATTAGAAAACAAAGTATATATATACCAAAGTAATCATAATTTGATTCAATTGCAATAAGAATCAATAAAAGCATAAGAGCTTATTTGAATCAAATTATGATTACACTTGTATATATATATATATATATATATATTTCTAAACCCAGTTATATTTTCTTAACAATTTCAATTGTAATATAGCAAAATAAAAATATAAAATCAAATAACCTTATCTCATATATCTCTGCAACAAGTTTTGAAGAATTTTGAAGTGGTTGGTGTTATATCATTATCTCTATATATTCCAGCCTCTTATATATACTGCTTTATTTTATATGTTGGATGTGAACAAATTAACAATCATGTGTTTAAGAAACTGTTTGAAAATGAAAGTGGATTTAATAGTTGATGATGATAATGCAATTTTAGAGGCAGATGTGACCTTTGCTCATTCCAGCATTATATATGACAGATTTTCTACCCTCAAAATTAAATATGGGTGACCACTAATATAAGCACAAATCAGTCAAACCATTCAGTGTTTTGCTTCTAGTCAATGTAGTTAGGAATTTGGTTGGAATGAATGAATAGACTTGAATGGATTAATTTCAGAAGTCATTGGAAATAGAACAAAACGTTTATAGGCTGATGAGAGGGTTTGTCAAGAATTGGAGGCTGAAGAAAGTAGGAGGAGCTTATGGCTAAAGGTGGCAAAAAGATGGGTTCGAGTGGGGTCATTTTGGGTTCGGATCATAAGAGATTGAATTATTTCAAATTCGAAACAGTTTTGTTGTTAAAAGTTTTCGAATAAAATTATTTAAAATTCAGGTTCTTTTGAATTTAAATTATTTTGATTTGGAATCATTTCAAATTAAATTCAAATTAGAATACTATTGATTCTACCACTTTGATCTATAACTAAAGCTCAACCAATGGATAGCAAAGACGACATGAAGATGATGGTGAAAAACAGAATCCTAGGCCCTTAATTACCCCAATTGACCTATGTCTCTCCTCTTAAGCATGTCTCCTTTCCCCACTATCTCCAGAAGCCAAAAAGAGAAAGGAAAATAAAAAACATTATTGGGAGATTTTCTTTGGTGTAGAGACCCTAAAAATTACCCTAGATATATAAAATATGTAGAGTAAGGTAATCAGAGGGGAATCTTGGCAATTTTAGGACAGAAGACAGCTGTTACATGAGATGCTCTTAGGGAATGATGTTTGAAGACTCCTAAGATTAGATTATTACAGAAAAAAATTATTATTGTTATGATCAGAAATAATTGAAGAATATATATATAAGAGTTTTTTTACTGCTATGGCTTTAATGTTGGGCTGGCAACTCCTGATTAGATTAACTGTTGCCAACCACAAACTTCTTCTTTCAGATATCAGGTGTTGTTCTTACAATAAATTAAGTTTACTTAAGATTCCACAGTTCCAAAGTTCAACATTCAGACATAAATTAATTCCATACTGACCTCTAGAATTTCTTAAGATTTCGTTTTTGTCTTGAATCAATCCCAATTATTCAATTTTTTTTATGGTATCATCTGACATTACTTAACTTGTTAATCGCAACGACAAGCATGCTAATTAGAAAATTAATCTCGATCACGTGCCACGATATCTTGATAAATAACAATTTGCCGATGATAATTTGAATATATAATCAGCATGATTAAGTCAACCAAGGAAAGTGTTAAATCCTTGCAATTGTGAAGAAAATCTAGTGTGCTATCACTCTCAATATGAAACATATCAAAATTTGAATGTCAGCAACATGACCTAATTAATATTTTCTTTCTATCATTACCATGTTCATTTTTCTTTGTTGTTCCTCCAGAGAAAGATGCCATTCCCTGTGGGAGATTTGACCCATGCCCAATTTGTTTATTTTAATTTTTGTGTTAATGGTCTACTAAGTTGGTATGCTTAACAAGGCCTCATATCTTGAAATTGGGCTTATTTTATTAGGTCTACAAGGCCCCATCCACTGCCTAAAAGTCCAACTTTGTTGCTTGGCAGAAAGAGTGGTATTATTATATGGTTTGCAAGCAACACAAAACCTATACAAAATATGGCATTAAAATGTCATTGAAATTCAAATCCTATACTAAATATGACATGAATAAATCACTCAAATATGGGGTAGGAGCTTGTGCTTGGGCTGTCAAGCTAATTCTCCAATTTGCTTATAGTCTAGAATGGCAAAACTTGGAAATGTGATGCCTTGGGTTTGATCCATTATGTTTGATCCAAATAGACAATTATATGTCAATTTTTTTTTTTAAAGTTTCGAATTTGAATCATCTATTTTTCGATTTAGTTATTACAAAAAAGGGAAACCAACTATGGCCAGAGTCAATTAGTAGCTGGTAATGGTTTGTGCTTTCAATTGCTTGTCACTTGCATATGATCACAATGTTGAAAACAGGGTCTAACACAAGAAGGGACATTTTCTTTTATGCTAATACTGAAAATAATTAGAATTATAAATCAAGCTCATTTCTTCATCACAAAAGTCTCAGCAACTAAGACATTGAACAACTTGGAAAACATGAACAAACACATAATCCTAATTCTTGACTGATACCACAAGCTTTGAGGAAGCAAAATTTCCACCACTTTTACTTCTTATTCCGAATACAAAAACATCAACCCATCACTTAATTCACCCTTCTGCAGTTCTTCCTGATCTCTCCCCTTGATCCAGTGAGGGGACTGATGTCTCCCATCTTGATCATGCCAGTGACAAAGTCAGAACTGAAGGAGCTCGGGTTGTTGCTGTAACCCCGCACGAGGGAATCCGTGGATCCCCCATTGAACAGCTGTTGGTCGGAGTGGAGGAGTCCTCTCCTGTTGATGAGGTTCTTGAAGTAGTTGTTGTCAAATGATGTTGGAGTCTGGATATCAAGGGGTGCCAAGTTGTTGTCCCCTGAACCTGTTGCTCTTGGGCAGTTTCCCTGCCTCGTTTGAGCAAAAGAGCTGTCGATGTTCCTCTCATTGTATATCCTAGGCCTGAATGATGTGCACCTTGCTTGTCCAATTGTGTGAGAACCTGAATTTAACAATAGCATTTGGGATAAATAAATGTGACAGACATACTCTGTTACATAACAATAGTATGTTATGTTTTTGACAATTTCTTACATTAATTTTGAGAATCAAAGTATTATGCCCGTATGAATGGTGAAATATACAGGTATGTTAGGATGATGTGAAGAGTCAGTGTAACGTAGACGATGGTGTATTGAATATAAACTCTAATTGTCTAGTAGTTCAAATTGATTTTCTAGAAAGGCAGAGAGGAGAGAGGGAGCAAACCAGATAAAGCAACCAAGTCCCTGGTGGAAAGTCCAAGAGCATTGAATCTAGAAATGAGTCTGTTCAAGTTAGAAGTTGGAGCAGGAATGCTGTTGTTGGCAGCAGCCTGGCTTGCAGTCCTAGCATCTCTCCTTCCAAGTTTCACATCCCAGCTGGGGCCTCCGAGCTACAAAACCAAATGGGATTGTCTCAATTTTAACTTTCTTAATCGAAACTATCACTAAGATCTGCTTAGATTATTGAAAAAATATAATCAAAACCAGGAACTTACAATGGCAACAGAGTCTCTAGCAGCAATAGCCAAGATATCAGCACATGAAACTACACCAGGGCAAACACCCTCAACTGCAGACTTGATGTTGTCAACCACATCGAACCCTCGAGCAGAGTTACGATTTGGGGCAGCATTTTTCTCCCCGGTGAAGGAAGATGTGTCGTCGAGTAGCAATGATCCATCACATCCCTACATGGAAAAAAGGATGGCAAAGTCAAGGCCATTAGACCAATAACAAAATGGTCAATTTGGTCGGTTTCCCTTGGAAACGACACTGTTTATTGCTGTCCTTTTTGACATAAGTCAAACAAAGAAAGCCATGTTCCTAATAAAAAAACTCCAGGTAAAAAGCTTCAGACATAAGACTTGACATCAATAAACTATATAATACTATTATCAGTTCTTTGCATTTGACCTTTTTGTCTAGTTTATGTAAAAGCTGTAACATTTAGGACTATGGAAATATTTCAGTTTGGAAGAATGGGGAGAAGAAGAATTACATTAACAAAACAGTCATGGAAGAACAATCGAAGCAGGGAGGCACCCATCCGGGCCTCTTTCATTATAGCAGAGTGAACAGTGAATTTCACAGTGGGAAACAGATTGGGGCATGTTTTGGAGTAATAATTTGTTGAAAGTTGAGCATTGCTGCTCCCCAAGGCAAGAACAAGGAGAAGCAAAGTCAGAAGAAACTTGGAAGAAGAAGAAGAAGCCATGGGGAAGTACTAGAATCAGATCAAAAGTAGTGGATTGGCTTGGAAAACAAACTGTGGCCAAACCTTTTCTTTATATAGAGATGTTCTCAAGGCTGTTATCACTCTTGGCAGGTTACCTAACACGTAGACTCTTTGAATGTGCATGGCATTTCTTTAACGTTGTGCAAAAAAAAAAATATCAGAAACAAACTGATATTTGACTGATGATATTCAATTGAAAGGAAAAAAGTACAGATTAGGACTTAGCAGCTTGTTAGAACGCGTTTTCCTTTGAAAAACATCACTTCCCAACGACTTGGCTATGGCGTTTCACATCCATTTGTCAAGAAGGCCAGTTTTGTTGGTAGCAAAATTTCAAAGCCCTTGGTCCCCCCCGTCCCCCCCAACTGATACAGCTTAAATCTTAATGATTTGGTGAAGACCTGAGACTATGATATCAAAAACAGCAAAATTTGACTACTACTTTTCAAAAAGAAGCAAGATTATGTTTAATAACCCTTAACCGAGGGCATAATCTTTTAGCATCTCGGCTAGCTTTAATGGATTCCATTATTTAACCTTTTGTGATACATGTGACATTAGATTATATATATAAAACAGGTAGTTATCTTTTCTCACCCAACTTATATGAAGAGTTGAACTCGAAATTTCTAAATTAGCTATTTTTAATGGATTCCATTGGTAATTTACTACATTTAATATTTTTTATATATGTGATATTAAATTATATATGAAGGGATGTTATTGTTTCTCATCTGACTCAGCCGAAGACTCATCCGAAGAGTTGAACTCGAAACTTTTAGAATGGAGTATTAAACATTGATCGTTGGGGGTGTCTCTTTAGAGTCAATGTACTGCATTTATTAACACAATACGGATTTTACTTGCACCTGATAAAGCCAGGAGCTTCTCTGAATTGTTCAACTAAGGCTTAGAGAGCCTTCACAAGTTAAACCCTCGAGGGGCTTCCATATCTGTCTATGTCAAACACGTCACATATATTTGTCAAAAAACTAGACAGGTTTGTTTACCAGAATGTCTGCCAATTTAAAGGGTAACTATGAATTTTCCACTATGGTGACTTATTCCAAGTCTCGATCATTATGATACCTTGAGGAAAGAGATTGCATTTGCATGGCCAGGGTGTTGATTAAATTAATTAATGGCATATGCAAGATCTAGATGATGAAGGTCTACAATATCCAATCCATGTCCAATTAACTCGAGGGGAATCTTGGTTAGTCAATAACGAAATTAGATGTGATTAGATCAATAACGATTACTTGTTGCAAAAGTGTAAATTAAATAAGAATTTTAAGATTATTCTTTTCATGTATTCGTCTGTAAATCTAGAACGAAAGTAACACTTAATAAAATATAAATAAAATTGTTTAATATGTTATTTTTTTTTATGTAATTACGAGTGCAAGTAAAAGTGACAATCACAATCAATTAGTACATTCATATTCAATTCCTAATTATCTTGAGTGGAATCTTGGTTAGTCAATAACGAAATTAGATGTGATTAGATCAGCACAATGACTTTTTTTTTAAAATTGTAAATTAAATAGGAATTTTAAGATTTTTCATTTAGTGTACTAAAAAGTCTACTTTAAGTCTTTCTTTTTTATTTTGTCTCATATGGCATATTCGTTGTAAGTTTAGAACAAAAACGACACTTGATAAAATAGACAAAATTCTTTAATACGTGATCTACTTTTTTATAAAATTACAAGTCCGATTAAACCTAGCAATTGCAATCAATCACTATGTTAATGTTTAATGCCAAATTACCTCGAAGGGAATCTTGGTTAGTCAATATCGAAAAATAAATGTGATTAGATCAAGAACAATGGCTTTGTGGAAAATTGTAAATTAAAACAAAATTTTAAAATTATTCTTATCCAATGCACTTAAAAGTCTACCATAAGTGTTTCTTCTTCAATTTGTCTCACATGACATATTCGTTTGTAAATTTAGAATAAAAAGTGACACTATAGACGAATTCCTTAATACATATGATTATTCCGATGAAATTACAAGTATAACTAAAAATGATAATCGCAATCAATTATTTTTTTTTTTTGAAAAGTAAGCGCAATCAATTATTACATTCATATATTCAATACCAAATTACCTTGAAAGCAATCTTGGTTGGTAATTAAGGAAATTAGACATGATTAATTAGATCATGTAGACTGACTTGTGTAAAATTATAAAATTAAGTAGGAATTTTAAGATCATTCTTTTCCAATGCACTAAAACGCTCACCATGAGTGTTTCTTTTTTATTTTCTCTCATATGATATATCCATCTGTAAATCTAGAATGAAAGCAACATTTGATCAAATAGATAAACCATTTTAATAGGTAATCAAATAAATCAAACAAAACAAACCAACATATATGCTAAATAAATTCCAACATAAAATTAGATCAATTGTACATATGATAAGACTTGAATATTGAACTTGAAAGTTAATATGCAATAATTAATAGTCATGAGAATTGAGTGTGAAGATTAGCATATGAGAAATTAGAGAAAGAACCAAAGGCAATGTATGTCATTGAATCTTCCAAATTAAGGGTAAAGTTAGGTTGAATAGCTTTCCCTAAAATATAATACAATCCGATATGATTCCCAGTCCAAATATGACACCCAATTGTCTTCTTACATAGAGAAAATAAAATTGAGTTCAAACCCAATAATCATATGAAGATTGACTAAGTAAAAATGTGCTTGGAACTTGGTGGCTAAGCAAGCATGCATACAGCTATAGTTATAAAACAAATGTAAAGGGTGAAAAAGAAATACCATCTGCTTAACATTTCAAAGCATTGATTCCTTTTACATTGTTCATGTCAACTGGAGTAGTTATGGAAATGTCCCGACAGCAGTGTCTTTCAATGACCAAAGTTGATTCTATTGTCCTCTTTTAGAGTTTGTGCCTCAAGCCTGCCTCCACGTATGTATGATTTGCTCCACTTGGTCATCATCTCAAAGTTGGTTCTAGTTAAAAAGATTTTAATGCATGGCGGAAAAGGTGGACAACTCGGTTTATGTACTTGTCTAGGGTTTTAATGGGTTGGTTGGTAGACATTAAAAAGGAATGGAAATGACTACAATAATGTCACAAAGATAAAGATAAGAGTATGACTCTTCTTGTCACATTAAGAGGACATGGCCACACCTTATTTTCGATTACTTTGATTCTAGAGGTGTCCAAGAGTTGAGTTATCTATTTAAGTTTGTGGTCTTGACTTGTTTCTAAATAGACTCGAATTTAATTTGATTCAATTTAATTCAATTATTATATTAATAAAATAATAATTAAGTGGGCAAGTCGAATTAGACTTGAACTTGGCTTGTAAAAAAAAGGCCGTGTAGGCTCGACCCATGGCAATTCTATATGATATTATGTTAAAAATGTTATTCATTTAGGATTTTATCAGATGCTATATATGTCCTTAGCATATGTTAAAAGGATTAATTGCGTCAAAACAAATAATATTTTGTAAGCATATATACATCATCATATTATTATAGGATCACCATCGAGGATTTTCAAATGTTTTTAGATGGAATGAGATTGTGAATAAAAACAAAGAAACAAGTGAACCCTCATAATATAATAAATTATTATTTCATACACGGACGGTTTTCACAAATACAATTAAATGATTATCGTATCTTCATTTAATAATTAATTATTTTATTAATTTTAATAATTGTATTCTAATGAGACATACATCAATCTTCTAACCCAATATGTAAAATTTAAAAACTTTACCCTCAATATATACAATAATTTTCTTAATATTATTCTATAACAAGCATTACTTTTCATATTCTCTAAAGAAGACCTTGGAGTGGAAGAAAGCTAAGGGCATGAGTTGTTGCTTTACAATGAAGAAAATCAAAGGTCTTAGTTATGTATATATTATTCAACAATCACAAGAAAATGGCTAAAATTTGTCACAAAGTCTACAATTTTCACATGAAATGGATGGGATCACCTTTATGTACTCTTCTGACTCGAGACTTTATACCCAAAATAAATCAAAGTTTCAAATACTTTTACCTCGAAAGAAGGTGCAATAAGAGACCCAAATAGAAAAGTTTTTGTTTAGGTAAGGATTGGGTTTTGAATGTTATTTGGTAGGTAAGCCACTACAAAACCATTGAACATGACTTCTTCAATCCCTTCTTTGCCTTAAAAAGGAGATAGAAAGTAAAATAAATGGAGCATGGCCTCATCCTGGACCTTGCCCTCCTGTCTCGATGGCTTAGGATAGTCTATTTGCCTCGTGCTTTTCCAGGCTAGACCCAGTACTGTAGCACGTGCTCAGCACACGACCCATTTCGCATCAAGGTTAGGGATGTCGATCTTACTAAGCCTCGATGCGGACCCAATTGTCCACCCGAATGAAATTTGGTTCATAGAATGAAAAATAAGCACAAGCATAAAAACAAAGACAGGAGAAAATGAATTCCCCAAAGAGGACAAAAGTAGCGAAGTGGAATATATTCTTCACTTCAATGTGGATATATAGAGACAAAATATTAAATATATTTTTATATAATTATAATTTATAATATTTTGATTATTATTTTATTTTAATTTTTAAATAATTTCGTAAATTGAATTGGTGTCATTATATTGATAATATCAAACTTGACAATGGCTTTACACATAACATAGATATGTTTTAGTTAATTATTTAAAGGCTTGACATTGTTCTAATTTATAAATTTTATTTGCTTAACTTTTATAAGTTTAGATTTTTATTTGTTTTGGTTGTATTTGTATTTTGTACTTTTGATAATTTTACTTTATTATTATTTAAACTTTTATTTGAAATTGTCGAAATTTTTATAAGAGTGTACTTTAATGAATTCAGTTTAAAATTTTAAATTAATTATATTAACTAAATATGATAACTTAACTCAACATTTAAATCTTTAAATTTAAACTTTTTTAAATTCAAAAAAATAAACGGATAATTTCTCTTGAGAAGTGAAAACGGAGAGAAATTTTCTCCTCAATACAATATAGGGACTAGGATGGGTATGAGAAGCAAGTTGAGGACAAAAAATGTGCCTCAGTCCCAAAACTTGTGTCATTGACAAACTTAATTAAGTTAGTCATGAACTTTTATTGTGAATTTCATCAGTAAGAGAAGAGATAGGTGTTGGGTTTATAAGTAGAAGTCTTTTTTAACTTAACAAACATGTTTTTTGAGTAAAAAATGTGAGCTTGTAAAATGGTATTAAAGTTTATCCAACTCCTCATTGAAGTAAGACCCTTTATGAAAAATATGAGGATCAAGATAAGTCTCTATGAGAAATATCAAGATTGAGATAAATCTCAATTAATGTGAGCTTTTCTTTTATGTAGAAAGTGATTGTCATAAATTCTATATCACTAAAAGAAACATTCTTTCATTCGATAAGTATGTCTTTTAGGATGAAAATGAGAACATTCAATCTAATTACTAAAAACTTTGAAAATAAAAATTTAATGAAATAATTCATTCATTAGACATTCATTACATTTAAATTTGTATTAATTATGTATAATATTATTATTTGTATTTCTTTACTTTTAAATTCAGACCATTTAACATATTCTCTAGATAAATTCCAATGTTAGGTAGTAAAACATTTGGAAGATTTTTATTTTGAAGAAAACATATCAAGAAGATTTAATTGAGTCTAATTAAGGTACAAAAATTCACACATACAAAGAAAAATAATTGCAAAATTCAGAACTTTTAAGGGCCAAAAGACTTGTTGGACTGGTTACAAAAGCAACCTCTAAGCCCACTGCCTACCAGTTCAACCAGTCACCCTTGCACCAAGAATACCCAAAGCCCTTGCCCCTCTTCAGGTTCTGCCTCAAACGCTTCGATTTGCAACATTTGTTCCAGTTTTGAACCGTTGAATTTTCTCCAGCCTTTTGTTTTATTGTAAAAAAGTTGCAAAACCCCAACATCCCTTTCTTTAATTCTTGGAAGAAAAGGATGGTCAAGGCTAGAGAAGGAGAAAGAAGATAACTTTTATGATTTCTTTGGTTTTCTTGCAAAAGGGTATGTCAAATTCTCATGATATCTTTTTCTGCCAATTGGGTATATTTTATTAATTTCGTTTATTAGATAGTTTCTGAAAAATATTGTTGGAAATTGAATAGAATAAATATTTGATGTCCAGGGAGGTTGATGCACTGAAACCCACAGTTTGGAATTGGAACAAAAAGAGAGTTTATATGGAAGTAATTTAGGGGTGCTAGTGAAAAGACCCAGATTTTTTTGATTGAGATACATCAGGTGAAATGCTGATAGAGACTTCAATTTCTAGTTCAATTGAAGCTAGCCTATTTTATGTATCTGAACACAGGAAACAAGATTCTTTATGTGATTGGATGCCTGGATATGAAACTAGGCAGATTTCTCCAAAATGTGATGTCCCTTCTCTGAGTGGATGTAAAGAGGCTGAGTATTCATGCCCCCCCTTACCAAGAACTGGTTCTCAACAATCATCTGTGAGTGTAATGTCTGAAGGTCCTGTACCTACTTTTGTTTACAGTAGGAGAAAAAAACGGCGGGTTAGCGGCAGCAGCGCTAGCGCAGCTGTTGCCAATTTTTGTGCAGAGGCCCCTGTGAATTCAAAGAGAAGTGGGGATTGTCTTTCTGTTGTCAGTTCTGATGCTCTTTCAATGGCAGTCATGGAGCAAAATGGAGTTTCTCAAGTTGGACATGGAAATGTAGCCACTGGAGATTCTTTGATGCCTCTTGCTTGCAGTAGAGAGCCTCACATTTCAAAGTATGAATTTCCTAATGGATTTTCTAGTGTGGACAACCATGGTTCTGACGATGTACATAAAACTGTTAGGCAGAAAACCATAGATGTTGACAGTATAAATGATAGTTGCTCATCATCGAAGTCAAATATGGAACTTGCATTAGCTTCTATTAAAGGTGAGATGGATGAAAATGGTGAGTGCTGCTCCTCTAGTGTAATAGCTGCTGAAGTTGTGAGGGAAGATCTATCTGAAAAAGATAGGTGCCTCTCTATACTTCAGAACCAGGGGAATGTTGAGGAAGTTGGGCCTTCTAGGGCTCCTCTCAATGAGGAAATTGGGACTAGTGGTGCTAGCAGTTCTTCTAGGTTATGCAAAATTTGTGGTCGTTCAGAAACTGCACAAAAGATGCTAATTTGTGATAATTGTGAAGAAGCATTTCATGTACGTTGCTGCAATCCCAGGATAAAGAAAGTACCAGTTGATGAGTGGTATTGTTTTTCTTGTATGAAAAAGAAGCGAATAATGGTCAAGGATACAACTGCAAGAAATTCTTCAAGTATCACTGGTGGCATGGGCAGATGCAGAGGTGTATCATCTGAAGGGGAATCCAGTCCAATAGAATTAATGTTGAGAGATGCTGAGCCTTATAGAACTAGCGTTCGAATTGGCAAGGGTTTTCAAGCAGACGTTCCTGACTGGTCAGGTCCAATTGATGAGTATGTTCAATTAGCTCTCACGCTATTTATTTTAAATAATTGTCTATATGGAATGCATAGGTTTATAGGCTGTCTTATTGTGTGCATAGCTAAACATGGATATGACCATTCCATTCTACTTGAAGTTCCATTTATTTTGTTATGTTCCCAAATTATTTTAATTAGGCTTCCTTTGTGAAAGACAAAATTCTGTCGGAAACAAGGCAGTCCAAATTGTTGTTTTATGCTTGGATGGATAAGAATTTTAAAGGAAAGCATGCTAATAGGTTATATTGATTACAAATGTAATTATCTTTTGACTTTATATAGTTATATATTGATTATAAATGCTAATAGGTCCTATAGATTCCGTCATGACCTAGACAAAGGACATGAAATACAGGGAAGCTACATTAGTTTTTCCAAGAAAAATAAAACAGTAAAAATTTGACTTTGGTAGTGAGCTAATTGCAACAACCTGGAAGAAACCCAGTGCCAACTAATAGGCTATTTATCTTTTCTTTCTATTACCCTGATAGGCTTTCCAAACCTTTCTTTGATGGCTTGTTGTGCTGCCAGTCTAATTACAGAATGGTTGTAAAGATTTCTGCACTACAATAGCAAAATGTTTACGCCTTCCCTATTTAGAAAAGCTACCAGTATGTTGCTATGATCATGTCTAAGCCTGGTGGCAAAATGGGTTGGGGGGGGGGGGGGGGGGGTGTAGTGGCTGGTGTTGGCTTCAGAAAAACTTCAAATTGGTATATCACTCCTTTGAAAGCAGGAAAATTTTTATTTTGAACCATCCGAAATATCCCCCCCCTCCCCCTTTATAAAAGTTGTTTAAACTTTTCATTTTGAACTAATTACTACGCTTTGATTTTCTTTAACTTTCTTTTTAGTGTAAATAGGAAATGGAAGGAAGTTTGAACCAGAGGATACATTTAATGTTGTAATATTTGCATTGAACTAAGGTTGCTAGTTTCGTTCCAAAGTGGAAGCATGCTTTGAAGTAGGAGAAAGTCAGCTCTTGGAATAGAGGTGCATGAAAGAAGCAGCGTTGGGGATAAAATGAATATGATTTTCATTGACAAAGCATGATTAATACTAAGTTAGTTAGTGATACCCAAATTAATAGGTTATCTTGAAAGAGAAATTGAAGAAGAAAAGAGATGTGTTGTGTGTGAATGGGCTGGGATCTGTTAGTGTGTGTTACATGTGATGTCAATTTGTTTTGGGTTTGATTGTGGCTCTATATTTTGGTTGGGCTTTTCCAACACTTTGCAATTGTTTATGTGTTGGATGCTTTAGTATGGTTTTAGAGTCCTAGTTGTTTGCTTCCCTGCTGTAGTGGTCCCAATGTTACGCTTATTTTCATCAGTTGCTTTATCGACTGTACATGTGAAAAGGAGTGTAAAATGGTGTTACATCCAGCATTAGTTTGGTTGGACGCTCGTTGTGGTCTTATGTTCTGGTTATACTGCCAATTGGTTTAATTTGAATGCTTTAAGTGAATTAAATCTTCTATCATTTCATCGTTGTTTAAATAACCTAGCAGTAGTGTCGTTTTTATATTGATTGAGAAATCTAGTTATCCGTCTTTCCCAAATCATAAGCACTTCTGATTTCAGGGCAAGAACTAATTTTTGGAACAAAATCTTGGGTGAAATAAAAATTATTATTGCTGGATCTTGTCATGTTCTTGGCCTTGTTTTTGATTAATCTTGTCACCTTGGTCTTGAAAGTTGCCTCAAAATCAGTTTTTCTGATTAATCTTCTGATTCATAGTATGAGAAATTCCAAGTTGGATAACTTAAAGGACTGAATCTTTGGGGTAGGGGCAAAAACTTTTGTGAGTGTTTTATAATTAATGTAACTTTCTCCCCTCTTTATGCTTTTCCATTTTTCTGCAATTTGTTTTTTGATTCATCAATCAGTCACCTATGCAAAGTGTAATGTAGTTACAAATTACTCAAATGATTGACTGGTAGGTGACCATTTTTCGATTTTGTTTCTTTGCTGTTAGCTTTCTTTCATATTTGATTTCAAGTTTCTTCCTCTGTCATAAATTGTGTTCAATGTAGGCCTTCTTGATCCACAAATCTTTTATTCATAAATAGTTTCTTGTTATATGATGCAGCGATGTTGATACCATTGGTGAACCACTGGAATGGGATCCTTTAGAATTTACTGATTTCAATGTAAGGCTTCAAATTTTTGTGTTGGTTAGCATTTGCAGATAAGTGACCATTTCGTTTGGGGAGAATTGACACATCTTTCTTCATAGGAACTGAATTGCAACAAGTCATCTAAAGTAAGCTCAATAGGGAACTGGCTTCAATGTAGAGAGTTCATAGAAGGCATAGGAGGTAGTAATGGAACCATCTGTGGAAAGTGGCGCAGGTATAGTCTACTTCTGTGGATATTTTACTTTCTTGCTTGTTTTTTATGTTAGCACAAGTTGGTATTTGCTAAAACTCTTGGCATTTTTGTGGAGGGAATAGCTTTTATGTCTAAAAGCTTAAATGTTGAACTCATAGAATCGTATCTTCAAGTAAACATGTTATATTATGATAAATGTCGATATAGTTGATCCTCTAGTAACAAACAATAAAAACTTTTCAACTTGCAAAGAATAAACTCTAATAGAATCCAAACCAGATTACTTGTCACATAGCCCCCTCCTTTTCATTATCCTATGCCTAACGATTTGTAGATAATACTGTCTCATAGTAAAAATTGAAAATTGAGGAGATGGAAATTCAGTGTAACATGTTTCTTATCAGCTATAAATTGGTCAATGCTGTACACCTAAGATATTGTAGATAATGATAATTGAGGACAAAAATGATTATGCTGTTTTCAAGAGCAGGAGGAATTCAGTTCACCCTCCTTTTCATTATCCTATGCCTAATGATTTGTGGATAATACTGTCCGATAGTAAAAATTGAAAATTGAGGAGATGGAAATTCAGCATATCATGTTTCTTATCAGCTATAAATTGATCAATGCTGTACACCTAAGATATTGTAGATAATCATAATGGAGGATGAAAAGGTTTATGCCGTTTTCAAGGGCAGGAGGAATTCACTTCACCCTCCTTTTCATTATCCGATGCCTAATGATTTGTGGATAATACTGTCTCATGGTAAAATTGAAAATTGAGGAGATGGAAACTCAGCATAGCATGTTTCTTATCAGTTATAAATTGGTCAATGCTGTACACCTAAGATATTGTAGATAATGATAATTGAGGACAAAAATGATTATGCTGTTTTCAAGAGCAGTAGGAATTCAGTTCAGACTAAGTACTGAGCATACTTAGATGAGCTATTGAGCTTTAATATCCAAATGCAAGTAACTTAACATGCACATAAATTTACAAGTTTCTTTCTTGGTGTAGTTTTGGTTTTGGTATTGCTCATGCAAGATGCATAATTTTAGTTCTGGCTCTTATAGGGCTCCTCTTTCTGAAGTCCAAACTGATGACTGGGAGTGCTTCTGCTCTGTCCAATGGGATCCATCCCATGCTGATTGTTCTGTACCTCAGGTGATAACCCTTTTAGTAAACTTATTCTATCCCTTGCCATTGTTTTTTGATTGCAACCTCAGGTTATGGTACCTGAACATAGAATTTGTGATTTTGTGTTAATGGGGAACGTCTTCATGGAGCAGTAATTATTCTAGAATTTTGATTGGTTCTTTCCAAACCGAAAAAGTAGTCCAAGATTTATGTCACTATGTCACTATGCAAGTACCTATTTAATTACATGATGTCGACTTAAAACTCAAACTTAGTAAAGTGATTACTATTCATGTGTCATCAATTGCTAGAAAGAATCTTGGTTGTAGTCCATTAATCTGTCTGAAACAGAATTTACAGTGTCATGTAAATGGTAGTTTTGCCTGAAGAACAAGTTGTCCCCAATCTAAGGTTTTATAGCATATCGTCTGCACCCACTTCCATCCTCCCCCCTTATCACACTGCTAGTATCCCTGGTCAAGGTACCGTAACTACAGGATGTACTTTCTTTTGTTTTAGTCATTATAGAAATACCAGTTATTTATTTATTTTAGTCATTATAGAGATGTCTGTGGTTTTAGTCAGTAATAAAAAGGCTTGAAGCCCAAGAAATTTGAGTTCTTTTTTCTAATATATAAAAATTCAATTTTAGTCTATCATAATTGTTTTGAGCATGACCATATTTTTATTTTAATTGAACTGTTTGCTGTATTTATTCCATCAGGAGCTGGAAACAGATGAAGTTTTGAAGCAACTCAAGTATATTGAGATGGTATGTGCTGATGCTCTTATTTAGTTATCTTCATTAATTACTGGTTGCAATTTATTGTCGTTATTTTTGCATATAAAATAATGCGAGAAAGGAGGGTTAAAGAAGCCTTGAGCCATGTTTGCAACTTGGTCTTAGCTCAAGTAGTAATAGTGGAGTAGGGTTGGGGTAGAGGTCCTGAGTTTGAGCCATAGTGCTCTTATGTGTAAAATAGCTTAATTCTACATTTAACGTTATACATTTCTCCAGGAAGCAAATTTGTTATAGCCAAGACGACTTATTAGTATACCACGTGGCATTTATACATCCAAAACAATTACGTGTGTGATTGGGATTTATTGGATGCTCTAAGCGGGATACAGAACCTCCAAAACGAGGCCAACTGGTTCAATGAAGCCTATGTGTTTTGAACTTGATCACTCCATAATATGAACCATAAAACTCAGGAACATTATGAAAGAAAATAATAAACTAAGAAAGATGCTATTTGATTGATGTATTGAAGAAACTGCATAATCAGTTGTTGAAAAAAGAAAAAGGTGGTGTTTGGTAGAATATCTATCTTAAGAAGTAATAGAAGTGTTTTAACATGAAAAGCCACTGCAAATGATAAAAACTGTATGAAATGCAAAATTTATTCTTTTTCACAAAGAAGGAAAATTAGAAGGGAACTCCTGCAACAAGTTGGATTGCATTCTCAGCATTAGGTTCGGATATATCTGAAGGCTCTGTATTTAGTATTTTCTGGGAAACAAGGCTTCTAGAGACTGGATGGGTGGGGTAAAATGTGATTTTATAGTTTCAAGTTTTCCTGTAATCTGTTATATAACTGTCTTCTAGCATATTGGCTATTAATTCATTATCTTTCATGGTTTGGACTTGCCTTTGGCTTCGAATCAAAGCACTCTTATTCTTGCATAGAACATTCTGTGGTTTTGGGTTCAGGATGGTTCTCTGAACCATGTGCTCTTGCGTTTGTTTCAGTTTCTTTGGAGGGTTTTTTAACATTTCACATCCTGTGCAGTTGAGACCTCGACTATCAGCTAAACGGCGAAAATCACATCAGACCATGAACCGCACGTTACAAGACCGTAAGGATGATAAGAGAAATACACAGAACAAGCGGCTTGCTCGGCAGTGATAAATTTCCCAGAGTACCTGTACAGATTCCCTTCACAAGATCTTGTACATCCAAAGTCAGTACAAACCCAAAGATCTCAATTTTGCAACTAGATATCTTCCTTTGCAGTTTAACTTGCATTCTAGCATGTTTTGTTGGACAGAATGGTCAAGTTTGAGAAATATTTAGGGTTGGCTTTCATGCTAACAGCTCTGTTTCTCCTTTGCTTTGATTCCATGTTTTGGCTTTGCCAGCAAATTCCTGCATTCCTCTTTCCTTTTTGATTATAAGTTTCTCTGAATCATTTATAAATGCAATACAACTCCAGAGAAAGTTGCCCTGATGAAGCCATGGATGAAATCCGGGCAAACCCAAGTATCTGCACTTGGTTAATGCTTAATAGCAAAGGAAAATTTACTCAATTGCTTGCTGACAGGATGTATCTACAATTGCAGAGTCTTTCACGTTTGCTCTTTGCCAAATTTGGTACTAGTTGTTGTGCTTCGCTTATAATAAAGGTAACTAAACTCCTCCAAGCAAAGCAATAGGAGATTTAACAGCTTCTGTCATCAAGTCTTCTGCTAGGAATGGGAAGTACCTTTCAATATTCTTATTCATTGAAATGCTAATTTTCGACCGGATTTTCTTACTCTTACATCATTACAAGAGTAAAATTCATAAAATTAGGTATCCAATTTGAAACGGAAAAAGTATATTATAGAAAAAGATTGTTATTTAATGCATTCATGAAAGACCTTTTAAACTCTATAGATTAAATTAAAATGCCATCACGTATTTTTGCAATTGATTTTTGATTCTGAAAATTTAGTTTAGTTAATATATCTTATTAGACAAATATTGTTAGGACAGACAGAATCATATGACTGATGATCAATGTTCCATAACTCCATCTTTGGGATCAAAGTTATGCTAATTTATTCATGCACAAGTAGTCCTGCTAGGTGTTAACCAGAGGGAATTACACTTGCTTCATTAATATGGAAATTAAAACCGTTAATTGCTGCACATATTATACAAAGGCTATATCATGATAGTACTTTTTATACCACTTACCATTTGTTTTTGCCTTTTTGTTCATACTTGCAATCCTAGTGGAGAAATCTCCAAGGTTTTGTTCTCGATTTCAATACAACCCTCATTCACTTCTTTGGTTTCCCTTTTGTAGACATACTTGCTTGATGCCCAAAGGAAAGCCCCCAAGTTAAGAGTAGATATGACCAGAAGGAATCCGTAGTAGTAATCTAAGTGAGAGTCATTCAAGTTGTCTCCAATCCAGCTCTTGTTCTCTCCCCTCCCTGTGATTTTATCCACCATTGTTACTAAAAAGCTGTTGAGGAAGTTCCCCACCCCAATCCCACTGGTGAAGAATGTTGTCCCTAGGCTTTGCATTTCTTCCGGTGACTGGTCGTAGAAAAATTCCAGCAGTCCTATAGCATTGAACACATCTGCTACCCCCAACAAGACATACTGAGGCAGCAGCCAGAATATGTTCATGGGGACAATTTGTTTAGGACCTACGATCTGATGCAGTCTTATGACATGCATTCTCCGGACCTCCACCGCATAAGCAATGGCAATAGCTATGACTTGGATAACAAACCCAGTGCCAAGTCTCTGCAGGAGGGTGATTCCCCTCGGGTTTTTTGTTTTCCTACGCATGAATGGCACGAAATAGCGGTCGTACATCGGCACAGAGACAAGCATGGAGAGAGTCACGAAGCTCCCGAGTGAGGCTGCAGGGATTTGGAAGCTTGAACCCAAGTTTCTATCCAAGGTGGTACCTTGTTTCACAAACAATGTGTTTATTTGTGCCCATATGGTGCTAGGAATCAAGGTCACTAGCCATATTAAGAGCATCCCAAGTACAAGCTTAGTTCCTTCCACTTGAGTTACCGTACAGGGTGGCCTACCTGATGAGTTTCCATCTTTCACTGCAGCCTTGTCCAAGCATCTGTGAACACGGATGTGTATATGCGTATTATTAAAAAAGTTCCATTAACCGAGTGGTTATAAATATTGATTAACATTTTTGTATAAGAAAAAACGAATCACAAAATGATACATAAGATTAAAATAAGATGATTTTATAATTATAAGCACTATGTCATTTATTAGTAGTACTTATCATCATAATAATTGTTAAGATGGTGGATCCTAATCATATTCAAGATTCTAATTCGATGTTGACCTTGAAATGAAAACTTATTGCTATGCAATCGAGGATTCCACCAAACGTGTTTCACGTATCATTTGTCTGAATTTGATTAACATAATGGTGGGGGCACTTGGGCTGCACCATTTCACTGTAACACCTCATCCATCAAGAAACAACTTGGCCCCATGGAGATTATGACCGTTGATCAAAGAGAAGGGTATCTAGTAGGAGTACTGATGAAACAGTTTCACATGGAAGGAATTTATTGAGCCAACGGCTATCGAGTTTTCCCCCATAAAAGCCCCACATTTGCCTTTGGCACAGGAGATTTCCCAGTTATGCGCATGAATTTGAAGGTCCCCCTTGCGCCTGTTCTGGCAACCCAAGGATTTAAAGCACTTTGGAATTTTGTACGAACTCTAATTGACCTGGCTCTTCAAAGATTCCAGGCCACAATGATTGTAGGAAATGGGACAGTGCTGTTTATTCTCATTTCAACTTGTTCTTTGCATCTACACATACTTTTATAAGTTTATATTATCTTGTAATAGTGGAAAATTTTAATGCTTTAGTTTGTCTATTGTAAGTAATATTACTATGTTACTTCAATTCGGAAGTCAAATGTCTGTCAGATATGTGTCGGACACAGATATTTCAAAAGAAAAAGGAAGAGTCACCTGAAAATTGGAGTGTAATGGACCTGCCGTTTTCCACTGTTGATGTAATGTTGAGGCTCATGCTCATGGAGTTCTGATGGGTTGTCAGGGAGCTGGAGTCTGCGATTTTTGAAGGCGGTAATGGGGACTTGAATCAGGTCCCTGGCAGGGCTTTTAGTCTTCCTCACTTTGTGTCTGTAAATTGGGGCTCCAAGATAGAATACAAACAGGGAGAAGAGGAGGCCAGCTGTAGGGATCATATAGCCTAGGCCCCATCCCAAGTTTTCTTGAATGTAGACAAGGCCAAGGGTAGCAACCAAGGCACCCAAGAAGGAGCTAAACATCCACCAATTGAAGAATGAGACCTTGAGCTCCTTCTCATGGGGGTTAAAGTCATCAAACTGGTCTGCTCCAAAGGTTGATATGTTAGGTTTCGTTCCCCCTGCCCCTATGGCTATGGTGTAGAGAGATGTATAGAAAAATGCTATCTGTAAAGTAGAGGCCTTGTTGCAGACTCCATCTCTGCAAGTTGGCTTCAAAGATTTCAGTGAAACTGCTGTAGTGAGCATTATCATTCCCTGTTCATCACATTACATCATCATTTATATATATATATATATATATTAATCAAAACATATCTAGAATTTCCAGGGCCAAAAACTCGTGTTCACACACAAAAAAAAAAAAATGTATGGTATTAAGCAAGAAAATTATGAACCAGTCATTGTTTAATGCGCAGGTGCAAGTCAAATTAAGCACTAACAACAAAGTTATCTGAAGTATCAAACAATTCTGTGTCTCTGTGTCTGTCTCTCTCTCTCTCTTATCATCAATGACAAGAAATCTCTCTTCTTTTCTTTCCCATTAGCAATAGAATATTGAATTATTTTTCTGTTTTCATCATTGGATACAAATTACCTGTCTTTTTCATTTTTGTTGCAAATCATTTTCCATAAATTTAAACACTATAACAGAATAGTTTCCCCATATTAAGTGCCAAATGAGACAGGGATGGCAACTTCTGTGTGGGTCTAACGAAAATCGGAGCTATGGTCTTTGTGGAGAACAAAGTACGAGCTAACATCCAAGCTATGTTAATCCCAATGAATCAAAGCTTTACTATTCATCACTGGACCCCCACTAGAGCAAAAATAATGAACCTAATTGGCCTCCTGATTGTCGGTATCTAGGACTATGGTCCAAACAAATGGTGTGACCTTCTTGATAGATGAACATAGTGAATATAAACCTCATCAAAATTTGGAAGTTATGGTACTGATAAATTGCCTTTCAGATCAGACAGTTTTGAAAATCACCAAAAATATTGAAAATAAATAAATGAGTTCGGAGAATTTGTTGAGTTTTACCATGACATAGATGAGGGATGACACAGTGAAAGTCCAGAATCGACCCAGGTAAGTATCTGCTATGTATGCTCCAAGGATGGGTGTAATCCAGACCGAACCTGACCAGCTATTCACATTCCTGACAGATGCAACTGTATCTTCATGAAGTTGGGTGGTCAGGTAGTTTACCAGGTTTGAAGCTATTCCATAGAAAGCCATCCTTTCAAATGCCTCATACCCTGTTAAGAAAAACGCACAAAGATTGAGTCTTCATTTACATATCTGGGACATCAGAAGAAAAACTCCTGAAAATCTTTCCAACTGTCTGCTTTGCATTTCAAGACAAGAATTGAGAGACAAAGAAAAAACAGTGTGTCAGGTTCTTACCAACAAGGAAGGCGCAAGCTTTCCATCTTCCAGTCTTAGAGGCAAGGACAGGGCGGCCACGAAGGTCGACTGTTCCATCTTGGGTGTAACCTTTGGTTTCCATTTAATGGAATGGAGAAGAAGAAAGAGGGCAGCAAAGCAGAAGGTGGTGATCTTAGCTTTAGTGTTACGGTAGTAAAATAGTTCACTCCACAAACTATTGTTGCTTCACCCAAAACCCTGCGCTTTATATAGCCGCATTAATTTCTTTTATGGCCGTACAAAGATAAGTGTTCTGTTTTTCTTTTCTTTTTTTTTCTTTCTTTGACAGCTCTTTTGACTACCAATAATTTATTTATTTTATTTATTATAAATGTGAACACTTTCCAAATTTAATAGGAGAGACTATATAATTGGTCGGTTGCTACAGTTTAAAATTTTTAAAATCAAATTAATTAATTTTTTTTTAAAAATAATCACAATAGACTAAATTATAATAAAAATAATTAAAACTGGTTTATTTTGATTGATTTGATCAGTTTGATTGTAAATTTTTAATATAAAAAATCGATAAATAATCAAATAGATCTTCTCTTGTAACCGATTAATTTTAAAATAAGATAAATCCATCTGAATTAATTAAATTCAATCGATTTTGATCAATTATTTTAATTTGAATTGATTAATGTTTGACCCATGTTCAAGTTAGGTAATGAAAGAATAACTTTTGTCTTTAACGTAGATATTGATCAGACTTCAGTATTCTTAAATTTTAAACATAAACCTAGTTAGGAGTTTTTAAAGTGAAATTATATTTTATAAGTTTTTATAGTTTTCAAGAGCTATTAATACAAAAACAACGAGTTTTACACAGATTTAAACTAGTGCTTATTGAAAACACAATCTCTTGACAAATTTGTAAGACTATGTATATGACTAGTGATGACTGATCAGTGTTGAAAGATAAAAAAAGTCAACGATTTAACATTGGAGGATCGAGTCGGTATCAAAATTCCTCGTTTGGCACCCATAGCTCTGTTTGCCCCCACTAACATCGTCTTAAGGTGGTATCAATGTTTTCATGTATGTTCGGCACTCCTAGCTCCATCCACCCCCACTAGCATCGTCTTAAGGTAATATCAGGATTTTCACATATGTTACACATGACAACAAACATTAATTTTTTTTAAATAATATCAAACGGTTAAGTGAAATTTTAATTATGATAAAATTTAATTTAATAATCTCACATTTTTTTTGCACTAATACGCAATGTAATTAAAAGGGTTATTGCTGATAGACCTAGATGGGTCTCAAAGGGACACTTTTTCCATGGTGGAAGAAAATGGTCCATGTTGTGATCGAGCCGAAGCTATAAATTGTGTCTGCATGGCACTGAGACCGGTGCGCCACATCACGGTAAAGTGGACGGCCCCTCGGCTAAGGGTTTAGGCCCACCTAGCTAGGTTGGCTAACTTTCCTTGAAGCACAGGCAATGAGATATAGAGATAGAGACTGACCTAGCATTCGTACAACTTGTGCTTCTTTAAGAGTCTCACAGAAGCCAAACCCATCCAATCAATGCATTGCTGCCATAGAAATCCATTCAAAAAATAAAAAAATTGGGTACAAGGCCATTAAAGAATAAAAAAACAAAACAAAAGTTGACTAGAAAGACCACCTAAGGTCTTATAGTTTAGTGGCAAGAATTAAATATTCTTTCCAATTGTGTCATATAAATACCTAGCATCACATGAAAATGATACTTTGATACCTTGAATAATTTTTAAATTTTAATTTAAGATATGAAAATGAATATATATATATATATATATATATCCTCTTATTAGTACGATGATTGAATAATATATATTGACAGCGATTGAAGCTCTCAATTTATGGGTTTCTATTAAATAATATTAAAATCGAATCTAGAAGTATATAACGAAAAAAAAATTATTGTTTTATAATTATTTTCTATTCGTATTTTCATGTATATTGTTAACAAAAGCTTGCATATATAAATGCCTATTTAAAATAATTAAATAATCTCACACAAGTTTAATTAGTCTAATGAATGAAAAGAAAAATGGGATTTGAAAGATTTGATCACTCAACTTGCTTGAATTTTCAAATGATGCATTGCACATTCAGCAAGATGATGCCAAATACATGAACTTCATCACTTAGAAAAAGTGTTGAAAAGAAACTGATAGTATACACACAAATTAAAGCTAGCCACCCCCTCTGCTCAATCACCTTGATTAATTTTGCAAATAGTAATTATAAGTGGATGATTATCATCACTTGCCTTTATTTGTATAGAAAACATTGATTATGCAACTAAGTAAGCTTTTTTCAATAATAATCATTAAGTGTGAGGCCTCTTGGCAACACTCAAAACATGCTTCTACTCATCCCCCACCATTCCAAGCATATATAAATTGCAACTTGGATTTGGTTTTGATACAATTTTCCCTTTTGGCCAATCATTTCTTTAATATTGTTTGAGACTCAAGCTTTCTTTTGAATATAATCACCCTAAGTTAGGGTAAACATTAATATCAAGTTTAGAAAAAGTAATATTTCAGATTCCCGTGTCGTATTTGATTCGACTCGTCTTTATTTTTTTTATCCAATAACTCTTTCGTTAATATATTCAAAAAGTTCACAATTAATTTACAGATTTCACATATGTGTGAATGATAATGATAAGAATATTGAAAAGAAATGACGATCGTAACTCCCGTATTTGTATTAAGCCAAACTTTCGGCTTAAAAATATGCACCCAAACCTGACTCAAATTGAATTGACCTAACGATTTTGGACAAGTGGTTTGACTCTTGAACACCGCTATTTATATCTAATAATTGATTTTTTTAAAAAAAATGGGTATGAGGGGTTTTTTCATATTTGATGATGATATCATAATTATGGAAATTTGGTTGATATTTATCATATCTTTTCGGAAATGTTTCACCTTAACATCATGCTGGCGGCTAGCTTTGGCATCAAATATTCCACTCCATCAAAAAATTAATTTTAAAAAATAATAAAAAAAAGTATAATCTTCCACTTGATTAACAAAAGCCTTATACGGAGACAATGGCAAATTGATACAAAGCAAATCCACCACTGGACACAAAGTGCAATTGGTCCATCAATTCACCAACTTGCTCGATCTGTCCTTTTCTTGCCTAAACCATTGTTGTTCCTAAGGGTTAGAAAGGCAGTCCAGAGAGGGCATGGATGCCAACCATCCACAAGGATATTTCTTCTTCCTTTTTTGTAATTTGTCCTTAATTTATAACGTTACCCAGGAATGAAAGAGAAAGATAATACATACAAGCAACCATTGAACAAATTGATCATTGCAATTTTCATTGAAAACAGACGAATCATCATGGAGAGAACAAAAGCTATTCGATCTATGTAGAAACTTTCTCTGGGGCCGAATCATTGATGGACGTAAAGATTGGAAACTTGGCCCTATCAAGGAAAGAAACTAGCACAAGTGCAACAAAGACATTGATGGTACTTTAGAGATCAACAAACGTTAGGATGTGTTAAAATTATAGTAATTAATAAGTCTCGTGTTAATTAAATTTACGGTATTTTAAACACTAAAATATAATAAAAGTTTTTCTAATAAAAGTATCCAAGAAACGAATCGAATGGTCAATCCAAACTCATAAGTTCAGCTCAGTTCCAATTGGGTTTGAGTTTAGATTCTTCACGTCACTTTTGTTTTGGCTTTTTTTTTTTTTATAAAATTATCATCCATTGTTAACTT
>NW_018397270.1:4032121-4087177 GCF_002168275.2 Theobroma umbraticum | reverse complement strand
AAATGCCCTGTTTAAAATATTCATATCATATGATAAATTTATTATTTTTATAGATATATAAAAATTACATCAAAGATATACGAAAAAAGTATTTCGTCAAAGGTATAATAAGTCTCGTATCCTTTAAATTTAAAAATATCTTAATCATATAAATGGGCTGGACAATCTTACAGACATGGCAAGTCCTGACTTGCCCGGGCATTGTTTATACTCAAGTAGCCTACCCTTTACCACACCGACCGCACTAACTTTAGCCTTGTCCAACGACAACAAGACCTTTCTCTAAGGTACTATCACTGTGACGACTATGCCACCGACATTATCTTGGTACTTCCGAAAGAGATTGTTCAACAAACAGGTAAAAAGTTTTGAGATGGAATCCTGGAATTAAATAGGTTATAGAGGTCAATAGGGTAATCCCAAGTTGTTACGTGATTATCTTTCGTTTGAGGGCCATGGCCAAGTAGTCAACACTTTATGACCATCACGTTTTAGGGAAGTTTGACACTAAAATGGGGGATTTGTCGCTTCCAGGGGACAAGATAGAGTGGACCTCGATGGTTCCTTGATCAGCCATCACCCCCTGCCTCATGGCTGTGATCTTAAGGGAATTGACTTGCATACAGTCATCCTTTCAAGCAATAGGACCAAAGCCAAAACATAGTTTGCCCATAGAATTCCTCCCAAGGTTTGATAAACTTCCATACAAGAGTTTCCAATCCCCTCTGGTACTTATATTAAGTGATCACAAGCTTTTTAGACTTGAATCGATATTTATGTAATTTTATTTTCAATAAATATATAAAAATACGATTTTAAAAAAGAAGTTAAGTGATCCTTGATTATGTGTAAATTAGCCATCAATTCTCTGACCTAAAAGTTAGGTTTGTTTTATATATACTTATAATTAATTGATTAAGTCAGAGAATGTAATCACTAAATGAAAATTATTGCTCATGACCTCAAATTTGGTTTCAGCTTTCATTGAATGTGACTTGGAACTTTTCCAAGTAATTAGAGGTAATTATTGGCTGGTTTATGACAAGTCAAATAGTAGTGAAGTAGTGAGGTTTAGGCCCTTTAGGCAGGAAAGAAAACCAATCAAAACACATGATAATCCCACCAGTATTATGTGGTTTAAATGCCGACTAAACAAAAGTCCACCTTGTAATAATTATTAACTACTACTACTACTCAATGTTGGCCTAGACTTTTAGTGTTGATTTTGATTGTTGGGTGAAAGGAAAATCTTTAGGTACAACTAGAATGAGAACAAGAGCTAATGCAAGTTATTTCAATATATTTTTATTTTACGGTATTATATGTAAGCTATTTCATAATATTTTTATTTTACGATATTATATATATATATAAGATTCACATATATGTATAAAACACATCAATTAATAAGGAGAAAGCCCATGTATTAATTAATGAATTAAACACTCGAGTGCAACACGTCAATTAATTTAAAAGTTTATATTTAAAAAAAATATTTGATGTATTGACAGAGTATAGCTTTTATACATTATCAAGCCACCCAATTTTGACACTTCATTAATAAAATATTATTTTGAAGAAAATAAAAAAATGATATTAAAACATAATGTCATTTTAGGACCTTATCAACCGTTTATTTCCTTTAAAATAATCTTTTATTAATGAGGTTTTAGAATTTAGGAGCTTGATCGTGTATAGAAACCATACAATGTCAATACATTAAATATAAATATTTATATTTGATACCACTATCACTGTATCAAATATTAATTCTTATATTTGATGTATAGTCAATGTATAACATTTATAGGCAGCACTTAATGAATGTATGAAAGTCCTTCATAATTCTTTCTTCTCAAGAAGGAAAAATACAGCATTTTTTGTCTTAAAGTTAAGCTTTTCACACTTGCATTCCTAGCTAAAAGTTACTATAAATTACTACCATTAAGCATTTTTCAACCTAAAAGTTACTATATATCACTACCATTGAGCATTTTTCAATCAATCAAATCTCAAGTCTACCTTACATTTTTTTCAATGCAAGAACGAGTACTATAATTCGAACATAAGATTTTTATCCAAATCCCAGCATTTTTACTATATGAGCTAAGCCCGTATGGCAAGTCAACCTTACATTTATATATACATATATATATATATATACACACACGACAATATAAACTTTAAAGGTTTGGGAACATTGTATGTTTATCATTAGTCCAAGACTGTCAAAACAATTTGTAGGTAATGTTTTGTCCTTAGCAGGACGTATACGTTTCTCAAAAGCCTATATGTTCACATAAATTGGGTGCTATCACTGTTTTCTCGTAAGCAAAGGAACAAGTTTTCAAATTCATTCCCCCAGAAAATATTGGTAAGAATAGGAATGCAGTCTTTGTGTCCAAAGCTGAAGGGAATCTCAATGCATATGATGCTGACATTGATGGCTATCTAGCTAGCTAGCAGGGATAATCTTACATTAACCTACCCTATAGCCAATAGCAGAACAAGCAATAACACACTAGATTCAGATTGCCATAACTTTTGAATTCGTTTCATAAATTCTGGCCAAAAAATTGGTTCATGAGTAATTACCAGGATTTATGAATTATTCAGATTGTTCAACCCTCTGACTATTCAAAGGTAGCTCATAACCACAGAACTTGGAACCGTACATAAGATCTTTGTTTATGCAGAAATAGTAAGTGGAAATATCTCTGACAGCAATAACATGGATTCCTAGTAACGTTAGGAGTTAATTATTTGGACCAGTTTTTCCTTTTGTAGGGGTAGAAACTGATGCAATTCATTGAAAGTTGAAAAATGAAAGAATCTGGAGAACATGTTAAGCACGTACAGCAATTTCTTTGTGGCTAAAATTTGAGCTAAGGGCCACCAACTTGCTTGGCAGAATGGTTGGCAAGCAAGCCTAGGGGCCTGACTAGACATGGACGAATCATCTTACAAGGTTAAATATCTTTTTAGAATCTTCCATCGAGGAGGTCCAGGTCCTTTGCAATGGCAATGTGTTGAAGATGGAAAGCTAGATTCCTATGAATGGTTGGTTTTCTGCATTAACTTCAGTACTTACGGCCTACCTATATCAGGAACAATGTGTCATGAATAATGGAGGTACTTTTGGCCAGTATCTAAATCAACCACACAAATTGCATGGAGAGATATGCTTGTGTAATTAGTTTTTCATGTAGTTCTTCTTTAGCTACCCTAGATGATACCTTGAATTCATCGAAGCATCCATTATTAAATTCAATATCTGTACGATTTCAATCAATCATAAATATTTAGTTGTTTTATACAATATCAATAAATTAAATATTGTTACCTTACCAGTAAACATTTATTTAGAAAGAGTTTTTAATTTTTATCTTTGCACATTTATGAAACGGTATTCTATAATTAAACGATAATATATAAGTATTATACATCGATTATATATCAAATATAAATCTTAAAAAAAATTATAATATTTTAGAAAATCTTGAATCCCTCGAAGCAAATTTCGGTTTCCTTGAACCAAGCTAAGGTACTTATACTACGAATTAGGTGACAGGATAAGGAAAATCTTAGCAGGATCAATCTTATCAGTGTTAAATGTGCTTATATAACAAAGTCAATGGAATCCTTTATCAGATATCTGCTGATACAAGGCATTGCTCCTGAAAATGCATACACATGCAATGCCATTTTTTGAGCTTTTCCAGAGCAAATGGATGAATGGTTTTATCCGTTTGGCCATCTGAAACATCGCATTCAGGTGCTTCACGAGGGAACCTTTCGGCAAGTATGGCTTTTTCTTTTGTGGAATGGGGGGCTTGGAATGCTAACCCTGTTGCATAGCAGTGAGGGAAAATGGTATATCAACGATTAAAAGCAACTAAAAACTAAGGCCTTAACCTAGTGTCCACACCCTCTTAAGCTTTGGCATCAAACCTAGGTACTATCGATGCCCTCTCCAGCATGCTTACTATGACAAAGATTGAAAGCAACTGGGGTCAAATGCCAGACAGACATCGATCTCGACAACCCTTAAAATGGCCCACCATTGGAGATTGTGATAAGGCTCTATCTGTCAAATTGATGTTCGACAACAGTGGAGAAATTATTGGGAAGAACCTATCAGCGATTCATAAATCAAGGCATTGAAATTCTAGGGGCAGAAAGTCCAAAGAAGAATCATAACAAGCTTCTCAATTGGCTGTCACGAAAATGTAGTACTGTTGTATTGAAAATTATACAAGGCTGTCATGAAACCATGATAACAAGACAGATGGGTATATTCATCTTTTCTGTGACCTTCAGGTTTGCTGGTTTCCTGGTGGAGAATACAGTCATTCTAAGGGGGAAAGTGCTTAACTATGTTTTGTCCATGGACAAGTGCTTGAGCAGTGATTTTGCTCTCGTAAACTTGGTGACCTATCAATGACGTTTTCTTTACAGTGAAGGGAAGAAATAAAAAAAAAAAATGAAGACACAAAGGAGTCCTTTTTCAAGGTTAACGAATTTTTATTAAGAGGTCAAAGATGAAAAAAATATAAAGATTAAAAATTTTTAAAAACGTTGAACTTAGAAGAATAAATAAAAAATTCATGATAAATAATAATTTTATATAATATGTAAATAAAAAAAATAAAAAAAAGACTTATAATAGTTTTATAAGAATCGAGTTTTACTTGAAAAGCATCTATTTTTTCAAAATTGAGCCTAGGATGTTTTGAGTTGTATTACTCTTGTTTATGATTTGAAATATTAAGGCTTCATTGTTAGAGTGTAAGAGAATTATTTGAATGATTTACACATTGTTTTTAAAAAGTTGTTAATTGTTTTTAATTTACTCATATTTTAATCAAACGTGATTTTTTTTAAAAAAAGTATTTTTATTGAACCTCTAATCGATCAAAGACTTCTAAACCCAATATGGGTGTGAAAACATGTATAACTACATAGAAAAAGTGACTCGAAAAACTTGATGACTGCTCAAAGAGAACAGCAATGCCCAAACAAAAAAAAAAAAGACAACACATGAGACCACTAACATAAAAAACCAAAGACCGTATCCTAATCAATGTGTAGCCAACATTTAATATTTTTATTTTATTTTTATTTAAACTTAAAGTACTAAATATAATACTATAATAAATAAAATATAAATAGTTAAATATGATATATAGGATTTCATACAATGATTAAATATGTAAATAGTTAAATAATATGAATAGAAGAAGAAGATAAACAAAATTTTACCTTCTCTTAATTTCACACAATGGTGGTGAGTGATCCTTGTCATTCATTGTTCAAGCTCAAAAGCTTATAAATCTCTTTTAAAGAACAAAAAGTATTTTAATGGTGAGTTACAAAGAAAAAATTAAATTAAAGATAAAAGAATAAAAGAGAAGAGAAAGAGAAAAAGAAAGAGAGAGAAAGATGTGTGAAAAAACTTAAATTAGGATAAAATTGAATAGGGTTTATAAAGTCATTTTATTATTTTTTATTTGTGTTAATATGAAATAAAAAAATTATTTTTGAGAAAGTTATTAAAAAATATATAATAAATAAATAATTCCATAAATTTTGAAAGAGACCATTAAAAATATAATAAATTAAAATTTTAAAAAATTTTAAAAAAGTCATCAAAATATATATAATAAAATTTTCAAAAATTTTGAGGGAAGTGATTGCATTACTCTCTTCTCCTAATTATGCTTGACCACCTTTGGCTTTAAATATTTCAATTGAACTATCAATTCTAGCTGACAATTGAATTGTCTACATAGCAAGTTGCAGGAGTGGTGCCAAGATAAGTAACTGATCATGAACAGATTTTGATTGGAAGAAGGATTCATCCTAGCTGAACAAACAATGGTAGAATCAAACCCTTTATAACATGGAATTAGTAAGAGGTTCAGAAAGTGGAAGAAAAGAAATTTAATTTAATGAAAAAGCTAATTAAGAACTTCATCAAGTCGACCAAAAGGGAATAAAAAAAAAAAAAGACAAGTAGAAGTTTCCAATTTATTTGTGATGGAATTAGACATGGAACTCATGTGTGCAGCTTCAACCAGTGAGAAGATTATGTGGCTAAGAAAGAGATAGGCCTTCTAAACAGATAACTTGGAATCTTTATCTTCTTGGTAACACGAAAATGGAGTGGAAATACATTATTGTAATCACAGTGAATGCACCATGGATTGCTCAGATGTTCTCATCATGGCTTCTTCGTGCAAGTAGTACGCTTGAAGGTGGTGGACAGATGGATCTCAAGTTCTCAAACAGATGTGGTTTTTTCTCACATATAAACTCATTTTTGCTTCATCTTTGATTTCATTTTGTTGTTTAGCTAAAAAGTAGCAAAGAAGAACTAGCCTGAGTCATAGCTTCAAAGATAGAGGGTCGTCAGAGAAGATCAGCATCCATCACTAGGTCATCATGATATATGCTTGCAACTACACACTTCACATGATAAACTTGTAAGCTTTGTGCATATGTCAATATATAGTTAGCTTTGTTTGGTCGTTTGCAGATGCATAAATCCTGATAAAACCCCCTGATCATTGAAGGGTCTGTTAGAATTTTGTCTAAATTTGGGAGGATCAACATTTTACTCCTAACATTATATTAATTTTTGCCCATAGAAAGTTATTTAAGGAAAGAGGCTACAGGAGAAGCAAGGTCTATCTTACTTTCTCATATAAAATATATTATAATCAACATATGGTTCATTTGTTAAGATGGTTCGTCCTGAAGTACATGATTTTAATTAAATTCGAATCTTATTGCTCCTATGACTGAGAATATTCACAGTATTTTGGGTTGTCACATGTTGATTGAGTCCACTTATTTGGACTGAATAAAGGCCACACTGTTAGAATTTTTGGAATACCAGGTAGAATCGAAGACAAAGAAGAGAGAAAAGGCTAGTTGAGAGCAAACACAGAACTTAGTATTTACACTCATTAAGTCTGTTAAATATATTACTGGAGCATATAAGAAGCTGAACCATGATGCGTACCATTACTTGTCACAACCTTGTACATGGTAGCGGTCATATAGCATACATGTGTAGAGTACAGAAAGTGCTATAACAGAAAATAAGATAACGGCAAATACCAAGAAATAAAATAAACTTAATTCTTAAAGGAAGTCATTGCCATTGAAGAGTTAAAGGGAGATGCATTTCAAATTCAACACACGTCTTCTGAATGTATCTCTTCGATTCCAAGCTTAGTCCTGAGATATGCAAAGTTGTCCTTGCTTAGCCCTTTTGTCAGAATATCTGCTAGCTGTTCATTTGAAGAGCAGTGGAGCATTGAAATTTCTTTCTCTTTAATAGCATCTCAAATGGCATGATATCTGACCATACTGTGTTTGGTCTTCCCCTGATGCACTGGATTGGTTGCTATGTCAATATCAGATTGTTTGTCCACCCAGAGAATAGTTTCCTTTTCTTGTTTAGACCCAATGTTATTAAGGATTTTGTCAACCACAAGGCAAAGTTTGTAGCAGCAGTAGCTGCTAGGTATTCGGCTTTCGCAATTGATTGAGCTACGATAACTTGCTTATTGTAGTTCCAAGTAAAGACCGCAGTCCCCAAGGAGAAACAAAAACCTGTAGTGCCTTGTGGAATTTGACACCCAAATCAGTGCTCTGTTCTTTGTAGAATTTGAGACCATAGTTGAATGTACCTTTGACATATCGCAACACCCTTTTGGCTGCAACAAGATGAAGTTCAGAGGGATCCTTCATAAATCTAGATAAAATGCTAGCAGCATACATAATATCATGGCAAGAAGCAGTTAAGTACGATAAACAAGCCACACGACTTCTATAGAGAGCCATTTTCACCTCCACTTCCATAATTCTTGTAGAGTTTAATACTAGAAATTAATGGAGTATCAACCGTTTTATACCTTTCCTTCTTGAAACGTTTCAGCAACTCCCTTGCGTATTTAGCTTGATAAATGCAAATATATTCTGGTTTTTGGGTGAACTCCATCCCCAAGAAGAATGTCATCTCACCAATGTATGTCATTTCAAACTCCAGCTTCATCTTCATATTAAAGTTATTCAAGACATACTTATCAGCAAGTCATCCACATACAGTGAGACTATCAAATTTACAAAACTGTCAGAGCTTAAAATAAAAAGTTGGCTAGTTTCTGCTTCGATTCAATCCTTTGCATCTCAAGTAGTTGTCAATCCATTCATACTAGGCTTTTGGTGCTTGCTTAAGACCATAAAGTGATTTAACAAGTCTGCAAACCTTGTTCTCATTGCCTTTTTCTACAAAACCTTCAGGTTGCTCAGTGAATGCGTCTTTTGTTATAAAACCATTTAGAAGTGCAGATTTCACATCTAAGTGTCAGTTCTTTCAATTTTCTTTAGCCACCAAGGCTATTAGAAGTTGAATAGTATCATGCCTAGCCACTGGTGTGAAAGTCCTAGAGGAATCAACCAAGATTCATGATTGAGAATAAGATCAGATGTCCTTGCTCTCAGTGAATGAATAGTAGGTTCTTGGTTGCTGATAAGGTTTGGGAACACTTGTTTCACCTCTAACATAGCAAACTGTATGAATTAATAGGATTGCAAATTTATGGGATGAAAAGTCATGATTGTCACATTTTTCTACAATAGTTGCCCTCAATTACCTTGTGTGATATGGCCCTTTACACTATTTGGAGTGCAATTGTTGAGATCTCACATTTCTTTTGTGATGTATGTGTAATCAAACTGCTTCTTGAGCATATCAATGCATGGGAAGGGAAAAATCGTGGAAACCATTTGCAAATTAGAAAAGATTTTTCCCTTTGGTTTTTCTACTCAATAGAGCATTTGTCGATCCAATTGCCATACGAAGCTAAGGTTGGAGGATCGGTCCATTATTGATGGATGTTGTTAATGTGTTTATGATTACAGGAAGAGGAAAAGCAACACCAGTTGACATTTTTCAAGCTCTTCAAATGCACTCATAAACAGAAGAAGGGTATTAAAGAATTTGTGGACAACAAGTCCATGGCTGTATGTGTAAGTAATACATGTGTTTATATATATTCTATATATATATATATATTGCTTACTAATTAAATTATTTAATCTTTTTAATTGCTTTTCTTTTTATAGGAATCGTACACTTTGGCAATGTCACAAAAGTACAGTGTGGAGCCTTCGACCTAGCCAAAGTTTGATCTAGAGGTATGGATTGAAGTCATTGAAGGGCCCATCACTACTTGGACCCACGTATAGGGATTTGACACCAGAGTCTTCGCTTCAAGACTTCTAGCTACAACTGCGACGTCTAAGTCTACTTGTGGCCCTAACGATGCACCAGCTCTTCTATGAAATTGAGCTTGAGGGATATCAATTATTGCTAACCTATGTTAAGACCTTGATGACGGGTTTTAACACACTTAATCACTTGTTGATGGAGATAATTGGATCAAAAAGATTGCAGCTTGAGCCAGATGACTCTGGGGTTCCTCATCATGGTAGTAAGATTCGTAGCCTCCACCACAGTAGAAGTAGTTGCAACCCCACTTTCTCAGTGAGATTTGTATTTATATTAAATGTTTACATTTAGATTATTATCAGATGTTTACATTGGAACTTTTTTTATTAATAACAATTTGTATTAGATTTTCATATTTTCTATATGCATATATATATATGTTTCCTTTATCAATAATAACATCTATAATAATTTTATTATGAACAAGATAAAATTTAATTCTTAAAAAAACTAGCTTTATTATCGATGGATTTCATCTCTTAACTATGGAATTCATTAGTTATCGATAGAATCATCGACGAAGTTTATATGAAATATCAATGAAATACCAATGAAATTATTGTCATTGTCAATAGATACAAATTGTAAGCTTCACAATCGGCTTAGTCGGTAATCATCTGCAGAACTATCGATGGGACGAAATTCCATCAATAATGTTACTGACGAAATTTGCTGATTGATTTTAATCGATATTGATGGAATTTCGAGTCTTTACTATCAAAGTGGTCGATGAAAATTTCGATCATTAATGTATCGACAGATTTGATGTTATTGACGACAGCATTTTCGATCGACCATCGTTTGAATTTTCTGTTGATATTTTCATTAAAAATGTAAAATACTAATGAAACATTTCGTTAGTAATACCTTTTTTTTGTAGTGTTTACAAATAAGTTATTAGGTAACTTTTTGTGAAATGGTAGATATCAAGCTATTTCTAAGATTGTTCAATTCTTGTGGTCACTAACCTCATTTTGTTGGGGGTTGTATAGCACTATTAGCTGACGTTTGATGCCATTACATGACATGGAATTATCAAACTCCTTTGACACAAATTTCGCACCATTATCAATCCTTAAATTTTTTATTTGCAAACTAGATTTCTTTTCAGCAGCAAACTTGAAGACAAGAAACTTAGCATAAACATCAAATTTGTTTTTAAGAAAAAATACCCAACAGTACTTGGTAAGATCCTTAATGAAGATAAGATAATATCGACTCCCATTTAACGATGTTGTGTTCCTTGGTCTTACAACGTCTGAGTGTACAAGATCAAGTGTAAAACCCCTAACTTTTGTATCAGGACTATTGGGTAAATCCTTAGATGAGCTCTTAACATCTATTATGCATGATGTTGTTTATTGGATATAGTCCTTTCCACGTATTCATCTATCCTTTGTGGCAACCATTTTAGTTGATTGTCACTATTAAAGCAGAAATTTTTCTAAATCTGAAAAGGGTCAAAATATATGATTTTTATATAATGATTTAATGAGAATAAAAAAATAGTGGTAATGATTACTTTGATATTGAAATGGCTTAAAATGATTTTTTCTTAATCTTAGAAGTATGTTTGCTATGGTAAATGAGAGCTTAAAATTAAATTTTAGTCAAACTTTTTTAATTTTGTTCTTAAATCCAAAATTTAGATTTTGATTCTTTTGAAATTTGATTTTTTTTTGTATTTTTATTGAATCCAAATAGGGGGTGTTTGTTTATTTACATAAAATATCTTAAGTAAATAAAGAGTAAAAAGGGAAAGAAGTAAAAATGAGGATATTACTTGAATGGTATTAAATATAAATAAGCTTAATAAGCTTTTCTAGACATCTTGGAACCAAAGTCTCGAGATCTGACCAAGCAATATCATGTCCTTGCTACCTAAAGAGAAATCTCAATACCCTCATGTAAGGTATCGAGACTTGAGTCAGTGAACCTCCAAAACAAAACTGTTTTCCAAAAGTATCGAGACCTGAGCATCAAACTTAAAAAAAATAAAAGGTTAAACTTATCTTTTCACCCTTAAACTATAAATACTTTGCAAATTTTGAGCCCTAATCATTTTTCTTAAATACTCATCTACCAACCAGCATCCACCATTTTCTCAACTCTCTTAACTTTCTCCACATTCTCCTAGCTTCAAATTCATTTTTCTTGAAAAACAAAATGGTTTCCAACCTTTAAATCAATTTTCAACATTTTAGAGGTAGGAAAATTATTTTCCAACATCAAAAGCTTATGGGTTTTCCTTTTAAGTTTTTCTTAAATCTTAAAAATATGATTTTTATATTAAATGTTAGGTTTCAATCATTTTTTAACTTGAGAGCTCATCAGAGTAAAGTTGTTAGCACCTAAAAAATAGGTTTGGAAGGCTAGATCTTTAGTTTAAGTATGAACAATAGGTTTAATGGAGATTTAGACTACTTTGTTAAAGATTTATGTTCAAGATTATGCTTAGAATGTTATTTTAAGATGCTAGGAACTAGAGCTGTCAATATGGGCTGGCCCAGCTCAGTCTGGCCCCAGCCCTTGTGGGCTTAAAAAATGAGTTGGGCTGGGCCAGTCCATTTTTTATATGAGCCATCAAAACCTCAACCCAGCCCATCCCTTATTAGCTCATGGGTTGGGTTGGGTTAGCCCATTTTTATTTTTTTTAAAAAAATTAATTTTTATAATTCTACCTAATAAATATTTTATTAATAAAATTTTTCTATGATTTAATTCATAAATTGAATAATAAAAATATGTTACAAATAAACAAATTACACCAAATATAAAAAAATAAATAAATTACATAATAAAATTTAAATCTTTAACACAGACTGTTATCTCATAAACATAAGTATATAACCACATAATAAAAATTTCAAGACTCATTTATATTCTCCTCAATCTTCATTCTCAAGTAAAATATTTAAATCTTGTTTAGACAGCAATAATGTCTCAAGGTTTGAATTATTATCAATTTATCATCTAATATTCATTACCATAAAAGAAAAAAAGATAATAAGTTTTAATCTAAATTAAAATTTTTAATTTGATAAATGAAGATTAAATACATTGAAATATATAAAATAAATAATACTATTGGTAACTAAATTATTAATTTTACATAATTAAATATATAAAATTATTTTTTTCTGGCCCATAGGGCTGGCCTTGTCCCAGCCCACATCAGCCCACTGATTTGATGGGCTGACCCATTTAGGCTCGATTCCAATATGGGCCAAAATTTTCCAACCTAGCCTACCCCATATTTAATAGAAATGGGTCAGTCTGATAGGCCAGGCCCATTTTGATAGGCCTACTAGGAACAGTATTGATACTTGTTTAATTGTTGTTAGGCACAGTAGAAAAAGTTAATATTCGGAGAACCCGAGTAGTCGTTGAAAGTCAAGAAAAGGTGTGAAATGCTTCAAAAAGGTGAGTGGGTACACCTTTTTAAAGTATTTTATATGGTAAAGTTGAGCATGGTTTATAAACTTGATTGTCTCGCATGATTTGTATGCTATATTGATTTGATTAAATCAAATTGGATGAAAATTAATGTTTTTAATGAAGTTTTCAATCTACTATGTAGTAATTATCCCTACGATATATTAGTTTTCAACAAAAGGGGGCAAGCCCTTTGAAATGTTTTCATTCAAAATTTTCTCTATGAAATATATGAAGCATGATTGTTGCCTATTAGATAAATGCCTTGATGGTTGATGTAATACCCACCTAATATGCATGAAAATGGTTACTAGAATTGCCCATTAAATATAGAATGTGAGAGTGAATGAGTGAGTCTCCACCATTAAGGATTATTCATGGATGTATAGATGCCCACCAATAAATCTATTGGATGAATAATTTGATGTGAATGGTGGAATACGAATGTGTTATACTATGTACAAAATCCTTGCTCATGAATATTGATTATTGCCCAACGTGGGGAAAAAATACCACTTGATTATTGCCCATCGTGAGGGTAAGAATACCCCTTGATTATCGCCCATCGTTGGGGTAATAATACCACATGAATAGAGTCTACTATGGGGGAAAGAATACCACATGAATAAAGCCCACTATGGGGGTAAGAATACCACCTTGATATTGTGAAATGTAAATGCATAAATGTTTTGATGATGACATACTTACATGTTTAATGATGATGATGATGATTGTTTAAATTAGTGATTGTGGTATGTATGGGTGACTTGGTGTAATGAATACGATGATTGAATGATACTTTCAAATCTTCAAAGGAGGTAACTCTTGGAGGTCGAGTTGTGATTATTCACGATATTGCTACTCATGGAGAATTTATTAATTAGTACCCATGAAGGGAATTCTCTTATTTTTCCTTGCAAACATTGATATTTAGAACTATCATTGTTTATCAAATTCTTATGAATCACGAATTTCACATGCCTTTATGGAAAATGTTTGAAATGAGAATTATTGACATTTGAAAGGATTATGATGAAGTTTATGAAATTCATGTTGTTTTTCTAAAGTATGGTTTATTGCAAAAACTCTTTCCCTTGGCTTGTTCCTTTCCTCGTATCTACTCATGGAGTTTTTGTGACTTGTTATTTTTCCTAATTTTTGTTGTACAGAGCAGTAGCTTGCTTGGCTAGGTGCCCTATGGAGGAGTAGTCTAACATATTTGATAGGTGTGGTAAAGCTGTCCTTCCAACCTTTCAGTGTCACTACATTCCACAATGTGTTAAGTCAAGTCTTACATTGTTTATGATATATCTGCCACTTGGTTATGTAAATAAATGTTAATGTTCTCATGTTTGTTTATCATTGTGAATATTGTGTTGAGCCTCGAAAATGGATGCATATGGCTATTGAGCTTATGGTAAAAGGACCACAGGTGATATAGGCACGAAATGTGTGCCGAACCATGGATGGTATATGTGTGATGTGAACATTGGTATGAAATGAGATAGAAAACGCACATTATGTCGAGAAGTTCCATAATGGTGTGGTGATGTTTATTTATCTATGAATGAAATTATGTATGGCTATGATGTTGGTGTATTTTCAAAATCAAAGATTATGTCACATAATTAAAAGCTATCTTAGCTCAAAGGTTATGTCATATAAAGTGACATAGTGTGACTATTAGATTATAGGTAGGTTTTCATGTGAATGGTTATGTTTCTTGGCAAAATGACATCCAAAAGTTATGAGACAAATTAAAAAAAACACCATAGCTCAAAAGTTTAAGTATGAAAAGTTATTGTTTCAAATTATAACTCAAAGATTATATTTTATGGAATGAATTGTTGTCCTTTCAAAAGATGATTATTGAAATAATACCTTTATCTAAAAGATATGTATGACAAAATGTAAATATGCCTTTAAGACAAAATGGTACTTTAATAAAAGAGTTGTGTCCTTGAAGAAGAGACACTTGCAAACCTGTATAAAGGGCTTATTACCAACCATTTTGACACATCAAATCAAAAACAAAACAAGAGCAAAAAAATTAAGAACAAGAAAAGTGTTGTGTTCTATTAACGTAAATACTTAAGTTCCCATCAACTACAAAAGCATCCAAATTCCTTATAATCTACTTGCTGCAGAAAGTAGGCTCTAAGACTAAACAACTTTGCAAACTCTTGAGTGTATCTAGCAGTTTACTCTCGTAAAGTGCAAAACAAAGTTAGACATCGACTTCATTGTATCCCTAAGGCTATTCGTATTATTCCCCTTTGCATATCGAGTGGTGGGGACGAAATAAGTTTTAAAGATAACATCTATTGAAAGGCTCGTCTTGAAGTCAATTTTGCCGGTTTCTTATATTCCATTTGAACCCTATTTGCACCAACATGCGATAGATGACAAGTCCATGCATTGTTAGTTAAGGCTTGCTTGGGTTTAGTAAGGTATACCCACATAAGACCTTGGGTTGGTCATGGGCCCCTAAAAACAAGTTGCGACATTAAGTCTCTCATTGCGTCTTGATAGACTTTGTTTAGGAAAAGAAGTCTTGTTCTGTTTTCCCAATTGACATATACCACATACATGGTCAACATGTTAATATTTGGAAACCCTTCTACCATCTGAGATGAGGTCATTGACTTTAAGAATTGTAATTAATATGCCTAAGACGCTTATGCTATAGTTCAACATTGGTGGAAGTATATTAAAAAACTTGATGTTTATTCTTCATAAAATCAAAAGGAAAACATTTGTTCCTCATCATAACAGTCATAACTGCTTTACCAAGTGGATCAAATATTGTCTAGGATTTATCCTTAAACCACAAAGAATAATTATCCTCCAATAATTGACCAACACTTAACAAATAGCAACAGATTTGTGGAGAATAAAACGCATGAGAGATTGACTTCATAATTGCTTGTGCTTGAACTCTAATTATTCCTTTACCTTGAATCTTCAAGTGCTTACCATTTCTAATCTCCATCTTTGTTCTAAAGCTTCTATCAATTTTCACGAAATATTCAATATTCCTTACGATGTGGTTTGAACAACCACTATCAATTAACCACTCAGAATTTTTTTTCACTATATCATGACTCTTGACCATAAAAAGAGTTTCATCGGCTATCTCTTTCTCTTCAACTGTTGCCGCTTTCTAATCTATATTTTCTTTAGCCTTAGAAACCTTTTCAATGTGCCCCATCTAATTGCATGATCATCATCTGACATCTAGTCTGTACTAGCAAAATTGTGCCTTATAGCCGTTTTCTGTCATTGGGCTTGTAAGGCTTTCACTAACTCAATAACTATTAGTAGTGAAAGATCTTTTGAGTCTTTTAGTGATGAAATCTTAGCCTTAAACTTCTTTGGAAGACTAACCAAGACTTTGTTCACAATTCTCCTCTTGGATAGATCCTCTCCATGTAGCCTTAACTGGTTAACAAGCTTTATGATGTTATCATAATACTCTTTAATTGCCTCATCCTCTTTCATTATAAGGATCTTGGATTCTCTGTGCAAGTTAAAAGCTTGCATTTGCGGAGTCCTTTCACTCCTGTAGAACTCATTTTTCAATCGATCCCAAGCTTCTTTTGGGCTAGCAAAAACAGAACTCAGCATTTTCATTCATTAAGTCTGTTACATAGATTACTGGAGCATATAATAAAGAAAAACAAACTAATATTTAGCTGACAGTTTTTGCTAGTTGGACCATGATGTGCACCGCTACCCATCACAACCTTGTACACGGCAGCGGTCATGTAGAATACATGTGTAGAGCACGGAAAGTGCTATAACAGAAAATAAGATAAAGGCAAATACTAAGAAATAGAATAAAACTCAAGTCTTAAAGCAAGTCACTGCCATTGAAGACTTAAGGTAGATACATTCCAAATTCAACACACACCACCCAGGTTTTCATTCAATGACAATGATGGCCAGTTGATCCGGACTTAGCACCACCAGTGTGATCCTCCTGCTGCTGAGCAGAACTCCTCAGAACCCCTATTGCCTGTGCAACCATGGATGTTAAAGCTACTGGGGATTCTAGCAAGTGCAAAATCTCAGTCCGACCCAACTCCAGAAGCATTCCTGTTACTTTAGCTGCTGCAGCAGGCTCCAGTTTTTCAACAAGCGGATAAAGCCTCTCCCCCAGGATCGTTCTCTCCTGATCTGGAGTTGCATTCGCAAGTGCCAAGCGCATCAATGTCCTCATCGAAATTGGCAGACGAGATGTTGACCCTCCACGCCTTGCCTTGCCTTGACCAACAGCAGTTCCCTGTAATATTTTTCATCAATTGAAGAGTTTGTATTGAGACTTTGCCAATTCTTTATTTACACTTTAAATAAAAAACAAAGTTGGCCAATTATTAAAGTAAAAGACGAAGTTAAACACAGCAAATTGGGTTTACAACTTAACAGATTAGAGAGAACAATCAAACATGAGCAGGAATAAGAAGAATGGAGAAGAAAAGTAAAAAAACAAAACAAAAAATTGCAGGCAATATTGTCTCTCTGCACGTACCAAAGGTGTACAAGCAGCACTACTCAAAACCTCCATTGCCTCTGCAACCCTGGATTTCAAAGCGTCCGGGTATTCTAGCAGGTGCAGAACCTCAGTCCAATCCAGCTCCAGAAGCATCCCTGTTACTTTAGCTGCTGCAGCAGGCTCCAGGTTTTGGACGAGCGGATGGAGTCTCTCCCCCAGTACGGTTCTCACCTGATCTGGTGTCGCATTCAAAAGTGCCAAGCCCAAGGCCATTGTTGAAATTGACCAACCACGACTTGCCATGCCTCCTCCTCCACCAACCTGATCAGTTCTCTGCAATACGTTTCATACATGCAATCATTCATTCAAAACTTGTTCAAGAATAAAAATTTGAATACTTAATTCACTAATCAATAACAAAAGCTCTTAATCATTGATAATGATTATGTTGGGAACACAAGCCAAAGATTCATTTTCAGTTATCAGAAACACAATTTTTCACCTCAATCAAACACAAATTCCCATCAAGTGTTCCCAATAATTAAAACAATACAGATATCTTAAATCAACTAAATTTCAGACTCAATAACAACAGGATTGGTTGAGTTTTGTACTGAATAGGCATGGAAATTGGTTTACCTTATACTAAGAATATATGAGACAAATCCTTAACGATGGTAAACCAGCAATCAAACGTTATAGTAATAGAAAAACGTAAAGAAAACAACATATACTGAATTTACAGAAAATAGGAATTAAGCATAATAAAGCAAAATACTGCAGGGAATTAATTGTAGTCTCTTCATGTACCAATGGCTTAAAAAACAGTAGAAATGCCTTGCAATCTATTCCTTTGGCACACCAAGGCAGGCACCTGTGTAAATTTATAGTGTTAAGAGATTGGTAAGTGCATAAGGTAATATGTATAATTTCTAAATATGAATGGTTGACTCTAAACTGAATTAAGAGTAAAAATCCAATTTGGATATGTGATTTATGGTAGGTACAAGTATTTTTTGTTAAAAAAATAGGATTCCTATCTGTCTTTTCTAAATAAAAAATAAAATAAATAAATTACCAATAATAGTCATTTAGTACTATATATGTCAAAAATTTCTTAAAATAACAGAACAAATCAATGCAAATTATATAATTATTGTATTATTTTGGCTAAATACCCAAATAAGCCCCCAAATTATATCAAGAAAGTTAATTGAACATCTATCTTTCTATTATGTTCAAATAAGCTCTAGAACTCTCATTTTGGGTCAAATAAGCCCCTTTCACAAACTGTTGACTAACTTTTATTAGTCAACGACACAATCAACAATTTTTTATATCACATTATTTGCCATGTGGCATGTTAACATGTTACCTTGATGACGTTAATGTCATGTGGCAAATGATGTGGCATAAAAAAATACTAACTAAGAATTGAGTTTTTTCTTTTTACTCATCTAAATATTTAAAAATTATTAGTTCGGGATTTGAAACAAAAATTAATAAAAAAAAAACTGCTTCAAACTAATAACCATTATTTCTTAACTATTACCATCTTCTTAATTATAACCCTCATTCCTAAAAAAAAAACCAAATCTAACTTCTCTAGTTCAATTGAAGCCATTGTTGCTCGACTGAAAGTTAGTGTAGAGAAACCCGAAAATACCCATATACGATTTTGAGAAGAGTCAAGGTAGGACACAAAACCTAAATCTAATTGCATAAGACAACCATGTACTCAAATAGCCTAAACAAATCAAAATTCAAAAACAAATATTCACTTTTTTTCAATATTCCCTAAACCTAACCTACCTTATAACAAGAATGTCCTCTTTCTATTTATAATTCCTATTCCTCTTCTAAAATCGTTTTTTGAGTATTACTCTAGAATTTTTTGAATCTATTATTGTTCGTAAATAAAATTGAACACCATCAAATTTCCTTTACAAATTCTAATAAAGAGAACAGAAAGATTTGACTTTCTTTTAAGGAACAACATTGTGTCTTTACTAGTTTTAGTATTATAAACATTGTGTATCCTACCTTGACTCTTCCTCTTCTCAAAATTGTATTTGGGCATTCTCAGATTTCTCTACATTAACTTTCAATAAAGCAACAATGGCTTCAAAGTTGGATTAGGTTTGTTTTTTATTAGGAAGGATGGCTTCAATTAAGATGGTAATCAGTTTGAAACAATTAGGGTTTTTTTTAATAAAAATTTTATGTATCAAATCCCTAACCAATAATTTTTGGACATTTGGATGGATAAAAAGGAAAAATACCTAATTTTTAGTTAGCAATTTTTGATACTATGCCATTTGCCACATGGCATTGATATCATTAAGATGACATGTTAAGAACCATGCGACAAATGATGTGGCATAAAAAATTATTGACTATACCATTGACTAACTTTTGTTAGTTAATGGTTAGTGAAAAGGGTTTATTTGATTCAAAATAAAAGTTTAGAGACTTATTTGAAGGTAATAAAGAGACAAAGGTTAACTGACTTTCTTGATATAGTTCCAGGGCTTATTTGTATATTTAGCCTATTGTTTTCAAATTGTAAATTTTTTTTTTCTTTAATAGTCTATCATGCATTTATGCTAGTAAGATAGTTAAAATGGTCTATCCCTTTTAGAGATTCTATCCTTGCATTCCCAAAAGGATCATAAAATGTTTATTGTAAGTTTATAAATGATGGAAAGAAGATATTATGTCCCAAAAACAACCATTCAATGTGTATTACAAAGATAGATGGAAAATATCTAAAACTAAATAAATTTTTAGAATAAAAGTTAAATTTAAATTTAAAATGTAAATTAATTATGGGATATGTGTCAATTTTTTAGATTATCCACATAAAAAAATAGGTTATCCATGTAGGACTATTTCTTTTTATATCAAAATTTTTGTCTTTTTATATATTTATATTAAATTAGATTAGATTAAATTAAATTTATAATCTATGTATGTATATTGATAATTTGATAACTCGATTTTTCTCTCTTTAAATTTTTATTAAGTAATTAATGTTGCAATATGTTAGACATTTTCAACAAATAATGAGTGTGGGCATAATCCCCTCGTGGGAAAAGGAAAAGAAACAAGAGTCCTTTAAATAAAGAGGAGAGTAAGTTCAAAGTAATTGGACTAATGTGAGTTGAACTGTTAGATGGATCATGGATGGGCTTTTTATGTCTTGGTTGGTCTTGAAATTAATTAAATTAATAATATTTAATTTATTATAATGGTGGCACATGCATGTGTTGGTAATTAAATAATAATTTTAATTTTTTTAAAAATTGCAAACAAATGTGTCAACCAATAATTATGATTGTTAAAAACAAATAGTTATGTTTGTTTAAACATCAATAACCATATTTGTTAGAAAACTAACAATTATGATTGCTGGAAATAAGACAGTTATATTGTTTGAAACAGACACAACTGAGTTCGTTGGAAACAGTCATTTTTTTATATCATTTTGCAACAAAAATTATATACAAGTTTAGGTAATCTTGCCATATGCTATTGGATGCTTAGTGGATTAATTTTGTGAGTGCGTAATGCAATCAATCATTGAGCTTCATTGTATTTTCGAAATTTATTGCATGCAACCCTTTTGCAAATAACTAGTGGGGGCGAATAAAACCCTAAGAATAGTAATATTGTTACACATCTTAAAGTCATTTCAACATTTTTTAGTTTTGTGTTTTTTTTTTTTGAAAAATATGTAATTTTATTGCTAATTGCCAAGCTAATAAGAGCATTGGATTTGTTTACAAAATAATGAAAAAGAGAAGAAATACATCAAATGCACCTAAACATTTAGTTCGTTGGTTGGTACTTGATCCTCCTATCTAAAGAGTAGAATTTGGTTCCCTCTTTCCCTAATTAAAAAAATACATAAAATATTAAAAACCCCTAAGCACTATATGGCTAAATATGAGATGTCTAGCCCATGCCTGCCTATTTGTCCATCATTAAAATGTCCAAATACACATATAAATATTTTCCTGATCCCATTATCATGTTGAGCATTATTTGAATTCCATTTGGGGTAATTAATGCAAGATTATGTTCATTCCCATTATGTCCGAATTAGAGCCATATATGTTTAACAGGTCCTAAACCAAAACAACTTTGCATTGTTTCAAACTGTCCAACACATTTAAAACTCTCGTGTCTTGCTTTGCTTCAAACTCTACTTTTTTTTAAATTGTCACCTTGAGTTATAAATCATGTTTTCTTGATATGCCTTCCTTGGCTAATTTATCTGCTTCAATGTTTGCATCCATCAAAATATTTGTTACTTGCCATTGTGGTATGTCCTTATGTAGACCCTTAATTTGAATTAAGAATTTCCTTAATCTTCAGGGAGTTTCAGTTGGGTTATTCACCCACTTTACTACATTCGTTGAATCACTTGGAATACTGATTTCCCATAATATCAGTGAATATTCTAAAAGCTTCCTTTATAGCTAAAATTTCAACAAGATTTGAATCCCCTTCACCTATTGCTCTTGAGAATTTTAAAAGCACACTACCATCATGATTTTTCAATACGCCAACAATTTCGGATGGTCCATTGATGCTCCATCAACACTGAATTTCACCTAACCTATTTATGAGTCTTGCTACACTACCTCTTTGCTAATTTCCTTTCTATTTCGTGTTATAGACACTAAATGTGAATTTTTGAAAATATCTTCTATAGACTTAACCAATTATAGCCAAATTTTTGGGGCTTGCCACACTACCTCCTTGTCGATTTTTTTTCTATTTTGTGCTATAGAGTTAAAATGTCTATTTCTAAAAATATCTTCTATAGACTCAATGAATTCTAGCCATTTAACTTTACTCCATAAGACAACTCGTAACTCTCTTAAATCATAAAGTTGCACTACTTACCAACTTTTTCTATTAAATACAACCTCATTGCAAGTCAACCATATGGTAATTACACCAAAAACTAAAGTCTACGCCTTAGTATTATTTAAGCTAGGAAAAACGTTTTTGGGTCATCCAAGGTACCTAAGTAATCTTCCATTTTGAACGCTACATCCCTTACACCCTCCATACCTCCTCACATGTGAAGAATAAGTGTTGAACAATTTTTAAATTTTGATTGCATAGAACATAATTAGCTTGATTTGCACTAATTAGTTTCCTACACACTAGTTTTGACTTAACAGGCACACGTTCCCACATTAACTACCACATAAAAATTTCAACTCTATAAAGGGCATATCCAATCCAAATTTTTTCCCATAGATCCTTACTTATAGATTGCTGTTGGCTTGCTAATCGACAAAAAGACTTTTAAGAAAATTTACCATTTGTAGAATTCTTCTAGACTAATCCGTCTTGGATTTCATCATCAATTGCAATCTTCCGAAGAAGACTTCAAAGGTTTGTCCATTGTTCATACTCCCATCCAAAAAGATGTCTTCTAAGTTCTATTTTCCAACACCAACCTCGATCTTTCCTTGCACCAAAATCACATGCTTTCTCTTCCTTATTCACAGCCAATGCATAAAGCCTTGGAAATTTTGTTTTTGGGAACATATCTTCCAATCACTTACTATGCCAAAAAGATATTGATTTATCGTCACCTAACACAACTCCAAAATGAGCTAAAATGTGGAAGAAAAATTTATCAATAGGCATAAGAGGAGAGAGAATATTTTTCCATGGGTTTAAGCATTTACGGGTTATATTAGAGCCAAGTAACAAGGCTTTTGGTTCATATTCATTCTTTGCTACCACCACTTGCCTCCATAAGCTTTCTGATTCATTCATATATCTCCATGTCCATTTTAACAAAAGACCCATGTTTCTGACTTCCAAATCCATAATATCGAACCCACCATCCTTTTTGGCTTTACAAATATCTCTCCACTTCATGTAATGCACCCCTTTTTTATTATTAGAATTTTCCCACAAAAATCTTCTTTGGATCCTATTCAATTCCTTTTGGATCCCACAAGGCATTTTGAATATTGACATATAGAAGATTGGTCAATATTCTCCAATTATAGCATGGTTTTTCATTTTGGGAATCAAAGTAACAAAGCTTTCACTCTCCCTATGCCTAAGACAACCCGTGTTATAGAACTTGGACACAAATTTCATTGCATTCTTTTTTATTACTCCGCCACTGACTTTTGAAAAAATTATAGTTGAATCCATTTAGTCCAAATGTCTTATTCCCATTTGAATCTCTAATAACTCCTCATATCTCTTCATTAGTAAATGGCAATTCTAACTCATCACAAGATTCCTGTTTCAGATTTTGCACCTCCAACCTTATGTTTGCTAGCTTCTTAACTTGCCTTGCCGAATACAATCTTTGAAAGTGTTTTATAACTTCTTTTTTAATTATATTCGACTTATCAACTTGCTAATTGTTGATTATAATACATACCATTTGATTGGATCTCCTCATTGCAGATGCCATCGCATGAAAGCATCATGTGTTATGGTCTCCCTCTGTCACCCACTTGGTACGGGACAGTTGTTTCCATTAATGTTCCTCCATTCTATACAAAGACGAGAATCCTATACATTTTCTTATAACGTCCTCCCTACAACCAAATTCATCACCCAAATTTTGCCATTACATTTCCAAATTCTAAATTTCATATTCCAATATTACAATTTGGTGAGGAACTACACCATACTACCTTTCATTCCATTTTTTGTTATTTTTAGCCTCAAATTCTTTAGACATCTCTACACAACAAGACTTTTCTGGATTTTAACCACCTTTAACTCTTGACTATTTTTTACTAATTCATGGAAAGATTTGCTTTCTAGCCAAAAATTAAAAATTCTGAAAGGCTTTAGCCCCCAATCACAAGCCTTAACCCCTAACAAAATAGGATTATGTTCAAAAATAGAGTTGGGTAAACAAGATTGTACCATATGCTCATAGCTTGCTAACCAATCAACATTAATTATAAATCTGTCAAGTTAAAAGATCGGCCAATCTTGTTGATTGAATAAAATCAATGAACTCATTTACTGATCATATTAAAATCACCCTCAATGCACCACCTAACCCCATACTTTTTCATTTCCTATAATAACATCCCCCACAATAATCTCTTATTTACCTCAGTATTAGGTACGTAAACATTTATGAACCCACAACTATACCGCAACCCTCTAACTTGCCCAGTAACAAGAATGTAATTTTTTATTTTGACATATTCCTCCACAATAAAAAATTCTCCATCTGATTCCACACCCAACCCACACACCTAATTATTCTTCCAAACTGATGCAAATGTATTTTGTAAGATTCACTTCGATTCAGTTTCTTGAATGCGCACCATGTCCGGTTTAGCTTTCTGCTTTACCTTCCACACAACTTTCCTTTTTTTCCCCCTTACATAATCCTCGCACATTCCACATTAGAATATTCATCATAAAAATGCTAAAACACACACACACACACACAAACAAGCACACTCGATTATCTATCATCATCAAATCTCATTTTCCTCCTGTTCAATATTTGTTACCATCTTAACCACATCGGCTTTATTATTGATGAATTCTAAACCCAATTTCTCAGTCACCATTCATGTTTCCTTTGCTTCCCTTCCATATTTGTCTCTTGTATCAATTTCAATAACATTAGCGAAACAAGCTCTACTGTGTAAAACCATCCCCTAACATAATTTTGTACTCTAGAGCTCGATTGTTTCCTACAATGAGGTCAGCCTTTACCACTTTTGATCTCACTATTAACCATAAAATTTTCTTCTAAAATCATATCCCGATCATCACCCTTTATAACCCTCACACCATGCATGGAACGATCCAAGTTAGTCTCTAACCAAGTTCTTTTCCATTATCAACTTCATTACTCCCATCTCAGTGTCATTTGATAGGAACTCCCCACACTTACCTTTCATCGTGACCATGAGATATTCCTTCTCTCTAGACCTTGTACTTGGCTCAATAGTAAAGGGATTAACCGACAATGGCTCCTGCTCATCATTCAAGTTAAACTGTAAAGAGAAGCGACCATCCACATGATCTATATAATTGATGCTCTCATTCAATGTCTGCGTGTCAACATATGGTTCTATTGTAAAATTAACCTACTTCATTACCGAGTTATCATTTTTATTCTGACATTTAAATGCATCATAATTCGACTCATTTACCACATAATCACTACTGACTACATAATTTAATTCATAAAATTCCCTTAATTGACAGTCCACTCCTAATTTTTTATGCATTTTTCCAATGCACATTAAAGACTTCATATTTGACTCAAATTTATTGTTTGAATTCTTAGCAATAGATTTAAATCCCTCTCTATTCTCAATCATTGAATTGGACTCTTTTCCATCAATCTTACTCAAATCCTTTGCCAATTGAAAAAATATTCAAACTCTTTAAGACTTGAATTCAAATTCAAAAGAGTTTCAACTGCCTTACATTTCTTAAGAATGACACTGTTTGCCAATTGTGATATTTCTCCAATCATAACCAAACATCCTTTATTCTCAGTCACCTTCTTATCATTCTTTTGGCTAGATCGGTTAGCAACCACCACCTGCACCACCGTGGCATGAATAACATAGTTATCACTACCAAACTTTAGCCGAGTGAATTTTGGAATTTTTTGAATGTTCTCCACTCTAATTTAGATCAAACCATAATTAAAATTTTTCATGTCATTAATTTAGATAAATTGTCCCAATTTATTGTCCAATGCTTCAAACAAATTAGGCTACCACAAATAAATGAAAGCCTTCTTAATTTTTACCCAACAAACTAAATCCTTTCATTTCAGTCTTTGATCATAGGGAACCAATTTTGCAAACCATTGATTCAACTAATCAGAGTAATCATTTAATATCACCATAATTTCTTCTCGAGAAGAGAAAGTTACAAGAACTTTCAAGCTCCCAACTGCCCTAACCTGAAACACAAAACCCTTTCCCTTAAATCGTGATCCAATATGAATTAAATCATTTTCCTAGACAAAAAGAATTGCACTTTTTCCCAACCACTCCTAGTTTTATTTTGGGATAAAGGTCTGTGATTGCACTTTAGTGATCAACGATTGCACTGCATTCTTTTGTAACACTCTTGGATATTTAACAGCCTTTTCATTTTTCTTTTCCTCATTTTCTATGGATTTATCTAGTTCTTTCTCAACTAGCACTTGGTTGTAAGTACGATTCTACCTCCCAAACTTGACTACATGCCTCTGGCCATCATCCACAATTATTTGGTTTTAGCTATCCACTTTCTTCACATTAACTCTTCTCCTTGCTAGTAACAGACCATCACCTTTAACAATAGGCAGATACATTTCTCCTTCAGATCTATACCTCACAAAACTACAATTAGACCCTTTCTTCCAACCTCTGTTCGGAAGGAAGACATCCACAACAACCCCAAACTGGTCAAAAGCTTCTTTTATGTCTACCCATGATGTACTTATTAGAATATTACCTATAAACACTAAACAAAGATTGTCTCCACCTTTGCAACTTAGAATTCCCATGAAACCTTGAGCCCCAAAAACCTTGCCGTCCATTACTCACTATTGATCCATCTCCTTCATGCCTACTAGCAAAAATCTCTCTTTCTTTCTCTCACCCTTTCTCTTATCATTTTTTTTTTCAAATTTTCAGTTTTGTGTTCTAGCAAACATAATATTATCAAATTTTTACTTGTTTAGTACCCGAACATTAATTTGACTTGGTAGTTGATGCATGATTGTCATGTTTAAAGATGAAGGTTTGAATAGCTTTTTCCCAAATTGAAAAAAAAAATACTTGTTTAATTCTATTTTTGTGTTCTTCTCTATCTAACTCAGTCTAAAACTAATCTAAAATCTATCAGCAAAATTACTTTGTTAAATTCGAGTGACTACCAGACCTAAGATTATGTTGTCTCTCTATACTTCATCTGATTATTGTCTCTTTATCTTAACTTAGTTTAATAAATTAAGTTGTTAACCTAGAGTTCTAATTTATTTATAAGTCTCTGTCAAGTTTCTCATAAAATATCTCTCCTAATTAACTTACTATATACTTATACAAATTAAATTGGAAAAAGAGTTATTAAGTTCGTACTCTAATCTTGACTATGTAAGGTTTATAGGTGTATGTCTACCCTATATACAAATCAAACTACCTGATCAACTAAGCATATTTTGATCATACACTATTGTATTCAAGGTCTGTCAAAATCTCCTTTGTCGTGATTTAACTTAGGTTTCTAAATCAATCTAATTGGTGATCAGACAATTATGAGCATTAAGAACAGAATAAAATAAACAACTTAAAACCATCAAACATAAGCAAAAGAGAGATGGATAAATCAAACTACGTATTGAGTTCAATCACAATCTTAGATAACTAATTTAGTTCCTTATCAAGCCACACATCATCATCAAATAAAGTTTAATCATCAAAAACAAAAACCAAGAAAATAAAGAATAACAAAATGATAAAGAAATTTCAAGATTTGAAATCTTTATCTCTCAATCTTCTTCAGTCCCACGATTTCTTCTTAGCTCAATGAGACTTATTTTTCAATGACTTTGTGGCTTGAATCTTAGCTCTAAATTTAGTGTTTTGTTCTTTTTTCTTGTTACAGTCTCCCAAAAAGTTATTTTTATAATATTTTAAAGTTAGTCCAAGTTAGGTGAAGAAAGAAGTTAATTCCAATTAAGATTTTCTCACCAGACTACACGAGCTGCGACCTTCACCATTAATTAGCAAAAATCGTAATTGCTATAAGATTACTGCAGTGCTTCAATTTTAACAATATTTTGACTACCTTTCAAACTGAATTGGGTGAAGTAGTAAACATAAAAGTTCTAGCTTTTTCTCTTAACTTTCTAATGGTATAAAAATAATTCATTTAGAGTTCTGAAGAAAGAGTTATGATCAAAATATCAAGACATATGCAGTGAAAGTATGTACCTTGAAATTGCTTTCCTTCTTCCTTTAAAAGTCTTCTTTTATCAAACAACTACAAAAGTACAAATAAATTAATGACAACTTCTCTTAATCACATTAACACCAAATGAAGAATAAAATTAACAAAGATTAAATTGACTCACATAAATTAATTAACTTAAAATAATTTGAATAAAATCGACTAATTTTCATGCATTATCACTAGAGCTAAGCTAAATTACTATTAAAATTAAGCTCAAATAACTCTATATCAAAGAGTTATCATGAAACTTCCCCATGTTTGGGAGCAAATGAATCATAATTAAAAACCCTTATCTTTTTTTATATTAGACAAATAAAAAACCTAATTAGAAGCAAATAGGAGATTCTCTTAAGAATCTCTATGTAGTTGTGTTCTTTAGTCCATCTAATCTCAAGACTAATTTTTTACTTGAAATTTCTTTTAATTTAATTTCATTATAATTTTTTCAATTAATTAAAAAAAACAAAAGAGTATCCCATATCCACAAATTTTTTGCTTGGGCTAAGACTATAATACCATGGATCTCCAAAAGGACCAAAACCATAAAAATTTGGGTCAAGTTTGACATGTACTATGAAGGCAACAGCTTGGACCTTGTAATGGTGCCTATACATAACTTGGGCCAGTTATATACTAAATGACTGAGGGATAATTTATTCACCTCATAAACTTCCACCTATTCCCAATATTCAAATACAACAATCTTCAATGAACCTTCAAGTCCCATTTTTAGGCATATGCTAACTTGTTGATTTGTTTCTACTTTTTTATATATTAAATATAATAAATATGTTCTATATATTAAAAAGTCGTCTAGTTATGATTGTGATTTCTTACTCATAATCGTAATCTTGTTCAAAAAAGAAACTCTTTTTAAATGGGAGTAGCTTACAAAGGATATTCCCCTTTGCAACCTTTCTTCTTTTATTATATTTATAACAAAGAAAGATACAAAATGTGCATATAATTGTTTGGTGTCTTTTACTTAAAGTTAGATTTGGATCTTCTTTTTTATTAAAAAATTGTGTGGATACTAACTCAGATACCCCATTGAGCCAACATCAAGATAACAAATCTTCTATTTTGCATGTGATGCTTAGGGAACAAACTTGATGAAAACCATTATATCTTAATTCTTTGAATAGTCAAGTTTCAAGTCCTACATACTTTCAACCAGAATTAATGGTTTGGCCTCTACCAGTTTGCACTTCCATTACTCCTTTAACAGAAAACTAGAAAGCTTTCTGATCACAATCTTTAGACCAAAATGACATTAATGAGATTTGAATGCGATTTGAAGACTTGGAGTTTCAATTAATAATGATCTCTATGAAGACAAGATTACCATTAAAGTAGCGATCGATACAAATTTAGAACTCTCTGAAAAAAATATTATCAACATACTTACGTGATAAAATTTTTGAACTTTATTTTCTCTATTAATGATTAAACTAAACATCAGAGTCAATTGGCAAAAAGGATTCAAGGAAATGTTTATTGGTCATAAAACATCATTGGATTAGTGACCCAATAATTGTATAAACGAGAAATCAATGCATGCTTCTATCAAAGAAAAAGTGGGGGAACACAAAAAAAAAAAAATTATGGCATCACCATCCTGTTTTGCTTATGATCCAAGGAGTAGATAAATTGTCACAAACCTTTGATGTTGATAAAAGGGTACGGTGGTTCTCCTTTTTGCGTGCATAAAATATTAGTTTTGGGTTCCAGTTGTTTGCTGGTCACATTTGCCTTTAATCTTACAGATTGTCATGTACCCAAAAAGGAGAATAAAATAGTACGGCTTGATTTTTCAAGCTTTTTCTACGTGTATGTTAACCTTAGATAAAGCCACAAACAAGTAATGTAACGATAAGGATTTTCCCACAGTGAAATGTCAACAGCAAGGGCTGAGTGTAGCCTGGAAGGATGGATATGGATTCAAAAGCTTGATGATTGGTAGTTGGTGAGGGATATTGATGTAGCATTGATCTGACTCTCTCACGTAAGTAGCTTCTGCATGTGCAGCCATTGCTTTCTTTCTGGCCATGTGTGGGCTGCTTGCAGTAGTAGTTATCACATTGTACTTCAGATGGTGATGGTGGTCCATTTGAATACAAAAAGGAAAATTGGCAGTGAAATTACTGTCACTAATATTATCGGTATTCCACTTGTGAGGACAAGTGTTGACTCTTATACATTTTCACTTAATAATTTTTAATTACGGATCATATTTTAATTTATTAAATTCACATTTACTGTAATAAAAAAATGTTGGAAATTTCTTGACTGTAAAGAAAGAAAGATATCAAAAATAATTAACAATCAAACCGTTTGTCGTTTGATTATCTCCATACACCATTTATAAGTAGTTGAATTCTTTCACTACTGAGCAAATTCTATTTTGGGTGAGTTTAACTCATGTGCTTAAGTTGCTTTGAATTCAAAGAAATGCTTAAAACCAAGTCATTTTAAGGTGCACAGTGGTAATACTAATTACTTATCAACTAGGCTAAACTTTGGTGGCTAAACCCAGAGACGTTTCTTTAAACAAAAATTGTTCATATTGTTGACCCAAATCAGTCTAGCTAGCTCATTTGATATGAACTCTCTGGCTGTAAGCTTGATTCTTTCCCAGGTTTTGGTTCCACACTGTTTTGAGTCTTTGTCAGTTTCCCATTTTTGTTTTCTGTTCTTCTGCATATTGCTTTCAACAGCTGTGGTATTAATAGTATAGCCTAGCAGGATAGGACATTCCTGCAAACTTTTTTTGGGTGGATGGAGCCTTCAGTTCTCTCAAAAAGAGATAAAACCAGATATGAAGTCTGATCTTTAATTTCCAAGCTTTCCCGTGATTGTTTCGATGTCAACAGCTTAGCCAGTTCATTTGCTGTTGGAATTTACTGGCAGAAAGTTCTGTTAGGAAAAATGGCCTCCCCCAAAGGCATCATTGGCATACAGTAAAAGCACGTAGATGCTTTTCTTCTTTTGTAGGCTTAATGGAAACGTCAAAGATTGAAAGACAGGCAATTATTTAGTTGGGGATGTGAAGTCTTTGCCTTCTACTCGACCCTCAGTGAATAGGAAGTGTAACCAATGAGTTTCTTTCCATTAGGTTATCCTAAAGTGGGAACTATGAGGACATGAGGCGGTTCAATAATTTTAAAAGTATAAAATCTTTAAATATTTAAATAAGGTTTTTTTAATTAAAAATTTTTTAAAAAATTATGATTAATTGGAGATCATTAAAAATAAAAAAAATAATTGAAAATTGTTAGTATTATGAGAATTGGGAAATAATAAAAAATAAAAATTTATTAGGTACATAATTAAAAAAATAAGAGAATATGTAATTTCATTAATTATTTTAATTTTTACGAAGAAGTGAGATAAATAGTTAAAAATTAATAGAAGGTAAAAAGTGAGAAAAATAAATATTTAATAGACATTTATTTTAAGAAATATTTTTTTAATTATTTTAATTTTTATATATTTTGAATATAATTAATTATATTATATAAAATTATGAAATCTATAAAATTATGGGACCTAGGGCAAGAGCTTTGGTGGCTTTATGCTAAAGCCAGCCCTGTTGAGGACCCTTTAGCAAAAACAGATAACCAATTATTTAGGCGGAGAAAAACAGATTTAAGTGCACATGACTTGCTCAATGTGGATTCAGATAGAACAAAATCAGGTGTGGATAAAGCATCTATGTTTTCAGCCTGATGGTGATATGTATGCACTGCTTTACTTGAATATTTGTGCTATGATGTATGATAGTCCTCTTCTGAGGTGATCCTGTGTATGCTTATGTGTAGGGGTCTGTAACCTAAAACGATAAGGTACTACACGTGATTTTGGAGGTACTCTCCACCCATGGGACCCCATGGGCTTCCCATGTACTGTCCTGAAATGTTATTAGTAAAACTCTTTTGATTGGCTGAGAAAAAAAAAGAGTACCCTCTTTTCGTATACAAATGAACTTTCTAAGGAAGCTTCGTTCCGAATACTAGTGGGAATGGTCTTTGGTACAATGTTTGAAAGAAGATCTGTCATCTGATGAGCTTGTTAAACCCTGTTTAGGTCCCTTGATATAGGCCAAACATAGCCTATAAGAAACAAGTTGCCATTGCTTTAAGAGTTACTAAAAGTCTAATCGAAATTAACAGTAAAAAATTTAACTACTATATACACTAGTGTTCACGTTTGTGTATGGACCTACGTATCTGCACTTTTTAGTTAATACCAATCACTAAATTCGAGTAAATAAAGAAGGATTTGTCTTTTATGAAGATATCAAGCTATATTAGGCGCAAAGGGGCTATTGCAATTTGTATAGTTTAAGCCAAAACCTTCTGTTTTTCTAAGGTCTTATAAGGGTTCCATGGCTTGCTATTACTTGTTAGTCCTGCTTATCCTTACTGTTTCTGGTGCATCTGTGGAAGCTCATGGCAAACTCTCATCAAAATACTACAGCTCCACTTGCCCTGAAGTATTGGCTATTGTTGAAGCACGAGTAAGAGCTGCCATAAAGAAGGAAGCTCGCATGGGGGCATCTTTGCTCCGGTTGCATTTCCATGACTGCTTTGTTAATGTGAGTGTGGTTTCACTTTCATAAGTTTGGTTTTGTTCTAGGCTCGTGCTGTTTTAATCAATTAATAGTGAATTTGGACAATGAAAATTGGGCAGGGCTGCGATGGATCGATACTATTGGATGATAATGCCAACTTTATAGGGGAGAAGACTGCAGCACCTAACAATAAATCGGTCAGGGGATTTGATGTGGTTGATGACATTAAATCTAAAGTAGAGAAAGCATGCCCTGGAGTGGTATCCTGTGCTGATATTCTTGCCATTGCAGCTCGCGATTCGACTGTCATGGTCAGTACAACAATTAAGTCTTATCTAAAAAAGCACAAAACTTATCGGCAAGTTACTGATCCTTGTTCCAGTCTAGGCAGTTGGCTCAGTTGGGTTGCAGTTGTTTCATCATTTATATTAATGTCTTTTTATCATTTGCAGTTAGGCGGTCCTTCATGGAAAGTTAAGTTAGGGAGAAGGGATTCTACCACTGCTAGCAGGGCTGCTGCAAACAACTCAATTCCTGCACCCACTTTCAATATAAGTCGTCTCCTATCGAGCTTCGCTGCTCAAGGACTCTCATTAAAAGACTTGGTGGCTCTTTCAGGTAATGAGACTCTAAGTTGGCATATACTGTATTTAATAAACAATACAAACATGATGACTACATTCTCTTAATTGTGTACCAAGGGGATGTTGACAGAAAACCAAATGACCTATCCTTTTCTTTAATCAATCATGTAATTTAGAGCATACCACTTAAAAGAAATTAATAGCTCATCTTTGAATGGCAGGTTCACACACTATTGGCCTGGCCAGGTGCACATCATTTCGGACACACATCTACAATGACTCGAACATTGATGCCTCATTCGCCAAGTCCTTGCAACGCAAGTGCCCGAAAACTGGAAAGGATAATGTGCATCAACCCCTTGATTTTCAAACTCCAACTAGTTTTGATAACCTGTACTTCCACAACTTGTTGAAGATGAAGGGTCTCCTCCGTTCTGACCAGGAGCTGTTTAATGGCTCTTCTGCTGATTGTCTGGTAAAAAGGTATGCCGCAGATACTTTTGCATTTTTCCAGGCCTTTGCTAAATCTATGATCAAAATGGGCAACATCAAGCCCCTCACAGGACGCTCTGGAGAGATCAGGACCAACTGCAGAAAGGTCAATAGAAAGATTCTTGCCTGGAAAATGTAATAAGAAACTACAATACATAAGAAACTACAATATATGATATGTCTAGTAACTGATAGACAAGCTACTTTATGATCAATTGATCATAAACAGTGAAAATATTACCTTCTAGTTTTCCTTATTGCTTAAAGCCTTGAATTATGTGAGTATATATGTTTATGATATCAATAAATTGTGAGGTCGTAAACAAGAGTTTCACCAACAACAGTAATGGGGCAGCCATTCGGCTTTTGACATGTGTGCCAGCAGCGGTTATTACCGATGCCTGCGCCAAGAATCTCTACAGCCTTCCTAAAGGGGTACACGTGTAGGTGCTGAGAATTTACAGCAAAAATCAAAGAAAGGAAAAAAATAACGAGAACACTAAAGTAAAAAAGTAAAATTCTAAATGGTAAAAGGCTGATTAAATGAATCAAGTGTAGTTCCCACATGCTTAGCTTTCGTCTTCATTGAAACTGGCTTGTGGCGTGAACCTTTATTGAAGAATTCTACTACAGCTTCAACACAGGAACAAGAACCAACCTTTCAACACAGTTCCTTAGGTTTTGTCTTGCACACCCTAGTTTAGACCTTAGAAAAATGAATTTTTCCTTGTTTAAGCATTTATTGAAGGTGTCTGCAAGCTGTTCATCAGTACTACAATGCATCACATTTACTTTTTTAACTTTAACAGCATCTGTAATTAAATGAAATTAAACCCTGATATGCTTGGTTTGCTTAAGTTGCAGAGGATTCTTTGCAATTGAAATAGCAAACTGATTGTCTATGAATAATGTAGTTCCCTTTTGAGATGGTATCCCAAATCAGTTAGAATATTGTTTTTTAATTTTTTCTTTTGAATTTCGGACCATTAGCTATCTATTTGAACTTCTTTTTGACAAGTTTAGTAATTTGTTCTTCCTCCATAATATGTGTTTTCGCTTCACCAAAAAGAGCAACTTGTTCTTGTTTCCTACATTCCTCTTCAATTCAAAGATGATTTGCTAAAGCTTTAAGAGTTATTTCCTTTTTCTTGTACTTTAGACTTCTATTAAAGTCTTTCAATGACGGAAGAAGTTTGTTTATAATGAAGGAAGAAGTTTGTTTATAATGAAGGACACAAGTATAGTTTCATTTATTTTCATCTTATATATATTGCTTAAATTGATTGAGCATTTTTCAATTTCACGTAGTTGTTCAATAACAGAACTTCTATCAACCATTTGATAATGATTAAAGTGATTGATAATAAATTTCTAACTTGTTACATCTTCTGTCATGCACCTGGCATTTAGTTTGTCCCATAATTTTTTTACAGTAGCCTCATTCTAATATGTATCAAATCAACCAAACCATTCAAAATGTGACCCTTGCACATATAATATGCATTGTCCCATTTCTACCTCTCTCTAGTTGTAGCAACAGATTCATTTCCATTCTCTTCTGGTCTTGTTGTTGTCAGCACATACACAACGTTCAATGTTGAAAGTAGGAAATACATCTTTTTCTCTATTCTTAGAAAGTTACCACCATCAAATTGGTGTAATTTCACAAAGTCATAAGTCAATTCTCTTAGTATTCCACTTGCAGCAATCATTGTTAAAATAGAACAAAACCTTAAGATTATCAGAATGTCGAACTGAAAAATATGAAAATGACTTCAAGGCGTGTAACGATGTCTATGTCTTTAAAGTTTTAGTTACCCCCACTAATTATGTGCAAAAGAGTTGTAAGCGATAAACCCTGAGGATACAATGAAGCTTGGTGATTGACTGTGTTTTGATTTAATGAAATCAATTCACTGAATATCCACTAAAAATATATGGCAAGATTACCTAGACTTCTATATTATTTTCTATAGTAAAACAATAGAGTATAAAGTCTCAAAAATATTAAAAAGGAAGGAGAAATTATTGTTTTTTGTTCTGTGTTTTTTTGTTCCAGACGAGAGTTTTATTTATAGGCAATTGTGATAGCTTTCAATAGACACAATTGTGTCTGTTTCAGATAGGTATTGTTTGTTTCTATCTATTTATAATAGAAGTGTTTTGTCTTGTTGCCAACAGTTATTATTTTTTGACAAAATTATAAAAATTATTTTGTTTATGGATCAAATGTCACGGATCTCACATCAATAAAAAATGAAGTGGATCTTAAATATATAAACATAAACTTTTCACCATGTTGAAAGCGTGGGTTGGCTATTTATAAGCTTATTTAAACTTTATTTTCAGAGTTTAAAATTACATGAGGTTGAGCTTAAGTTTTGACATGTGACATCAAGTGCCATTATAATTAATTTCAATGCCATTATAATTAATTTCAAAACCAACTAGGCCTAAAAAGCCCATCCATAATCCATTGCTTGTTAAAATCTAATTATAATGTGCTTATATTCCATTTTATTTAAATGACTTTTTTTTTCTAATTCTCCAATATAAAGTTGTATCTCATATTCATTATTGTTGTAGTACAACAGCAAAAACTTGCACAGTATCCAGCAATTTGGTCAACAAACAAATTTGACAAAGAGTTCCTCAACAACATGATATCAATAATTCACAATTGCAAAGGAATCAAGCCTGGGCGTTGATGCGATGCCAGTGTCGGCAGAGTATGGTTTGCATGAAATACAATTTTGCTAAACATAGAAATATAAACTGTCAAATACAATTAACACTACTGTAAACTAGACTTTCCAAAAGGGAAGTCTACAAGTGGGTGCACTAGACTATGATGGGGTATACTATCAAGCATCTGATACAGCTGGGAAAGGTGGTTATTACACAAAAATTTGTCGGTGAACTATATACAGAGGATATTACAGGGTCAGATCACCTTAATCACATTATCCTAAATGGCTTGGTTATATACTTCTCCATCTATTCCAACTCTTCATCTGATGCCACCTCCTTTTCCAGTTCTAATGCATCAACCTCTGCTCTGCTTGTCAATGGAATCTTGGGGAAAGTCATGCTTGGAAGCATTTACCTCAGCCTTCTCTATTCGTTGCTTCTGCAGTGACAGACCACCAACAAGCTTGGCTGAATCACATTATCTTTAAGAGTGCATAGGCTTAAGGACAAGAAAGCTTCAAAAAGACAAAAGCACGATATGACTTAATGCAAAAGCAAACAGCACTATGGAATAACTCATACTAATGACAAAACTAAAGCAAAAAAGCAATTTGTAGATAAAGAAGTGTATTATATTGCTGTGTGCTTCCTAAAAGCATGCTTCATGCAGTTTCTATGGCAAATTCCATTCGATGGCTGTGTGCGAAAAGCAAGATGGTCCAAAAAGGCCATAGAATACTGGCCCAATTCCAGCAGAAAAAAGATGACTAGTTAACATTGCAATGACACTGATAAACATTCCTGAGACGATAACGCTTCAACAACTAAAAGAATTTGTCATCTTAGAATGAAGTTGATTCCATGAAAGCGAAAAGGGGAATACTCCATTGATGCAGCATTTATTGATAACGAGTTAAAAAGGCAAAGAACAATCATTTAAAGAAAAGGAGAAACAGCATCAATAAAGGTGGTAAACAAGGGACAATAATGAATGGGGAGATCATTGTAATCTGACCAAACATTAAGCAAAAGGAACTTCTGAATTACTGACAACAAAGATGAAAACAGAAGTACAAGTAAACATCCCTGTTGCTTTAGCTGCTGCAGCAGGCTCCAGGTTTTGGACAAGCGGGTAGAGAGTCTCTCCCCCGGCATGTTTCTCACCTGATCTGGTGTTGCATTCGCAAGTGCCAAGCCCAAGGCCCTTGTTGAAATTGACCCACCACGCCTTGCCATGCCTCCTCCACCGCCAGCCTGATCAGTTTTCTGTAATATTTTTCCTGCTTGCAAACATTCATTCAAGACTTGTTCAAGAATAAAAATTTGTACTTAAATTCACTAATCGATAACTAAGAGGCTAATAATAATTGATAATGATTATGTTGGGAGGACAAGCCTAAGACTCAGTTTTAGTTATCAGAAACACAATTTTTTACCTCAACCAAACACAAATTTCCATCATGTTTTCCTAATAATTAAAACAACATATCTTAAATCAACTAAATGAACAGGTGTTGATTGAGTTTGCACTGAATGGGCATGGAAATTGGTTTACCTTATACTCAATAATTAAAAGAATTGTGTGGATACTAACTCAGATACCCCACTAAGCCAACATAAGGATAAAAAATCTTCTATTTGCATGTGATGCTTGGGGAACAAACTTTATGAGCTCCATTATATCTTAATTCTTTGAATAGTCAAGTTTCAAGTCCTACATATTTTCAACCAGAATTAATGGTTTGGCCTCTACCAGTTTGAACTTCCATTACTCCTTTAACAGAAAACTAGAAAGCTTTCTTATCACAATCTTTAGACAAAAATGACATTAATGAGATTTGAATGCGATTTGGAGACTTAAGGTTTCAATTAACAACGGTGTCTATATAGACAAGATTATTGTTAAAGTCGTGATCAATACAAATTTAGAACTCTTGAAAGAAAACATAATTGATATACTTATGTGATTATATACCCAACCTTTATTTTTTATATTAATGATTAAACTAAACATCGATGTCAATTGGCAAATAGAATCAAGGAAATGTTTATTGGTCATAAAACTGTTGACATTTAATATTTTCTTCAAAGAATAATAAAGCTGTGAAAATGGAGCGATGAACTAGAGAAAACAAGAGAAAAAATTTAGAGGAGAAGACCAAATTTCATAACCACTTGTTGGACATTTTCAAATAAAAGATATAATTTCATATCAAAAATAGAAGAAAAATTGTGACGGTTGAAAATTAAAACCAAAAGAAGGGTTATGTTTATTGAAAATAAAAATAAATAAAATAAATATAAAAAAAGAGTCACATCTTTTAGAAAAGACCACCAGGAGTAACTCTTTTGAAACAGACACAAACAGTGTCTATTGAGAATAGACATCTATGCCTATAAAAGAGGATCTTCTTTATCCAACGTACATCAGAAAACTGTAATATCTCTCTTTCTTCTTCCTCATACATCTTCGAAGTTTTTTTCTATACTATTTTCTTATAAAAAAGTATTATAGAAGTTTGATAATCTTGTTATTCTCCAATGAGTGCTCAGTGGATTGATTTCGTCAATGCAAAATGCCATCAATCACTGGGCTTAATTATATCTTTGAGATTTATATACCGGTAACTCTTCTACACACTATAAGTGATGACGAATAAAACCTTAAAAACAGTAGCATTGATACACGCCTTGAAACCAATTTCTAAGTTTTTCAATTTGGTATTCTAACAATCTTAAGGTTTTATTTTCATTCCAACAATGGCTGCTGCAAGTGGAACACTATGAGAATTGGCTTCTAACTTTCTAAAATTAGATGGATTTGATGGTGGTAACTTTCTAGGATGGCAGAAGAAGATGCATTTCCTATTATCAACCTTGAAAGTTGTCTATGTTTTGATAACACCTAGACTAGAAGAAATAGAAAATGAGTCTGTTGCTACAACAAGAGAGAAAGGCAAAAATGGGACAATGCCGATTATATGTACAAAGGTCACATCTTGAATGGTTTGGCTGATGGCTTATTCGACACATACAAGAACAAGGCTATTGCAAAAGAATTATGAGACAAATTGGAAACCAGGTACATGACAGAAGATGCAACAAGTAAGAAATTTCTTGTTAGTCACTTTATTAATTATCAAATGGTCGATGAGCATTTTGTTATAGAACAATTATGGAAAATTCAAAAAATGCTTAATCAATTTAAATAATATAAAATAAAAATGGATGAAACTATACTTGTATCCTCTATTATAGACAAATTTCCTACATCATAGAAAGACTTTAAATGAAGTCTGAAAGATAAAAAGGAAGAAATAACTCTTGAGGCTTTGGCAAATCATCTTCGAATTGAAGATGAATACAGGAAATAAGTACAAGTTCTTGTTTTTGGTGAAGCCAAAATACATGTTATGGAGGAAGGACAGACCACTAAACCTATCAAAAAAAAGTTCAAACAGATTTCTAATAGTCTGAAATTCAAAAGAAAGAACAAAAGCACATGCTTCCATTGTGGAAAACTAGGACATTTCAAAAGGGAATGTCAATTGTTGAAGAAGAAAATTACTTCTTCAAATGGTGCTGCTTTTGAAAATTTTGTAGCTATGATTTCTGAAATCAAAAAGTTTGTGATTGCACTTTAGTGATCAACAATTGCACTGCATTCTTTTGTAACACTTTTGGATATTTAACAGCCTTTTTCTTTCCCTCATTTTCTATGGATTTATCTAGTTCTTTCTCAACTAGCACTTGTTTGTAAGTACGATTCTACCTCCTAGACTTGACTACATGCCTTGACTACATGCCTCTGGCCGTCATCCACAATGATTTGGTTTTAGCTATCCGTTTTCTTCACATTAACTATTTTCCTTGCCAGTAACAGACCATCACCTTTAACAATAGGCATATACATTTCTCCTTCAGATCTATATGTCACAAAACCACAATTAGATCTTTTCTTCCAACCTCTGTTCGGAACGAAGACATCCGCAATAACCTCAAACTGGTCAAAAGCTTCTTTTATGTCTACCCATGATGTACCTATCAGAATATTACCTATAAACACTGAACAAAGACTGTCTCCACCTTTGCAACTTAGAATTCCCATGAAACCTTGAGCCCTAAAAACCTTGCCGTCCATTACTCACTGTTGATCCATCTCCTCCATTCCTACTAGCAAAAATCTCTCTTTATTTCTCTCACCTTTTCTCTTATCATTGTTTTTACAAAGTTCCAGTTTTGTGTTCTAGCTAACATAATATTATCAAATTTTTACTTGTTTAGCACTCAAACATTAATTTGGCTTGGTAGTTGATGCATTATTCCATGTTTAAAGATGAAGGTTTGAATAGCTTTTTTCCCAAATTGGAAACAAAATTACTTGTTTAATTCTATTTTTTCGTTCTTCTCTATCTGACTCAGTCATAGCCACCCTTGTTCTTCTCTGTTTTTTCCTAAAAACTTGTCGTTGATTTCTCATGCAAGTACATGTATCCTTAACAAGTAATATAGTAGAAAGTAGAATTCATTTCCATAGAGAATTGAATTAATTCTTAATGTTAACTATTAAAATTAACACACTTTAATCTTATTCAAACAAACTAATTGTTAATAAGAAAAATTAAAACTAATAATTAAAACTAATTTAAAATCTATAAGCAAAATTACTTTGTTAAATTCGATTGACTACCAGACCTAAGATTATATTATCTCTCTATATTTTATCTGATTATTTTTTTTTCTCTTTAACTTAGTTTAATAGATTAAGTTGTTAACATATAGTCCTAATTTATTTACAAGTCTCTGTCAAGTTTCTCATAAAAATATCTTTCCTAATTAACTTACTATATACTTATGCAAATTAAATTGAAGAAAGATTTATTAAGTTCGTGCTCTAATTTTGGCTACGTATAGCTTCTAGGTGTATATCTACCCTATGTACAAATCAAACTACTTAATCAACTAAGTATATTTTGAATGTATAAATCAAACCACTTAATCAACTAAGTATATTGAAGAACAACTAAAAAAAGAGAGTTTTAAATCCAAGAAAACAAAAAAAAAACACCAAAAAACTTTCCATACAGTCCGTCAGGATGATCCATAGATGCTTTGATATCATGTTGACATTTAATATTTTCTTCTAAGAATAATAAAGCTGTAAAAATGGAGGGATGAACCAGAGAAAACAAGAGCAAAAATAAAAAAAAAAAATTAAGGAAGAAGACTAAATTTCATAACGGTAATATGCCAATTTACAAAGACAAAACGACATCGTAGTGCATAGAAAACTACCAAAATTTGTGTTGGTCTCCCATGCTCAACAAACCAGTGGCTCAAAGCCATAATGGCATTCACAATGTCAATGCCCAAAAAGAAAAAAGTGGCATTCACCCAAAAGACACGTGACAGGCACATGCCTTGCCACTTTACCAAATGGGTCTCCTCCTCAACATAAACATCATTGGATTAGTGACCCAATAGTTGTATAAACGAGAAACGAGTGCATGCTTTTATCAAAGAAAAAGTGGGGCAAAACAAGAAAATTTGTAGCATCACCATCCAGTTTTGCTTCTGGTCCAAGGAGTAGGTAAACTGTCATAAACCCTTGATGTTGACAGAAGGGTCCGGGGTTCTCCCTTTTGGGTGCATAATGTATCAGTTTGGGTTCCAGTTGTTTGCTGGTAGGGGCGGAGCATCCCATTGTGATCGGGCCGTCGTTTTTTCCAAATTTTTAAAATTTTTTAAATATTATATATATTTTTTAATGATTTTTTTTTCAAATAATATTTTATTAAACCCTAAATACAACTAAAAAATAATAAAATGATTTAATGATGAGAGCTACAATCTTTTAAAAATTTTTAATTTTTTTATTCACTGTATATATTCTTTCAACCATTTGATGAAATTAGAGAAATGTTAGCTTATTGCTAATTATTATATAAATTCTAACCTAATATGCTAAACTAATCAAATTTAAAAAAATAAAAGTTAGTCTAATAACTCAGATTCATTAAATCGTAATATAAATTTAAATTTTTTATAACATATTCTATATCAATAATTTATCATAACATATTATATGTTAATTAACTCTTTTTATAACATACACTTTTTCTATTTAGTCCCCTTTGAAAATATATACTCTAACTCCACCCTTGTTTGCTGGCCTCATTTCCCTTTAATCTAACAAATTGTCATGTACTCAAAAAAGAGAACAAAGAGTAGGGGCTGCATTTTCATGCTTTCCTCTACGTGTATGTTACCCTTAGATAAAGCCACAAACAATGTTCATGAAATGAAAAGGATTTTCCCACAATGAAATGTCAACAGCAAGGGCTGTGTGTAGCCTGGAAGGATGGATATGGACATGGAATTTTGAAGTGGCATTGATCTCAATCTCACACGTTGCTTCTGCATGTGCAGCCATTGCTTTCTTTGGGGGGCCTTAACAGTAGTAGTGAAAATAAACGTGACTGATATTATCAATATTCCAATTTTTAAGAAAAAGTGTAGACTCCTGTACATTTCACCTAATAATTTTTAATTATAAGTTGTATTTTAATTTATCAAATAAACGTCTATTGTAATATAAATAAAAAATTGAAATGATTTGACTGTAAAACAAGAAAGATATTAAAAATGATTGACATTCAAGCTGCTTCTGTTTATTATTTCTATATCATTTATAATGTTTATCAGTTGTTAAATTGTTCGATTGTTGAACAAAATAACATTATTCATGAAGGGATTCAAAAGGTATAAATAAAGAGAAAATCCTCACTTCGGCGAGTTTAACTCATGTGCTTCAGTTGCTTTCAATCCCAGTAATGCTTCAAAGTAGATCATTTTAAGGTGAACAGTGGTAATACTGCTCATTTATTAGTTAAGCTAAACCCAGCAAAGTTTCTTTGAACAAAAATTGTTCATATTGTTGACCCAACTCAATCTAGCTAGCTCATTTGATAGGAACTCTCTGGCTGCAAGTTTGATTCTTTCCAAGGTTTTGGTTCCACACTGTCTTTGAGTCTTTGTAAGTTTCCCAATTTTGTTTTCCGTTCTTTTCCATATTGGTTTCAAAGGTCAAAAAACGAAGGCAATTATTTAGCTAGTGATGTGAAGTCTTTGCCTCTACTCGACCCTCCATGAATAGGAAGTTTAACCAATGAGTTTCTTTCCATTAAATTATCCTAAAGTGGAAACTTTGAGGACCCTTAAGCAAAAACAAATAACCCATTATTTAGAAGGCAAAAGACAGATTTATGTGCTCTTAACTTGCTCAATATGGATTCCGATCGAACCAAAACTGCTAAAAGTAGCCTCTTTTTGGCATACAAATGAACTTTCTAAGGAAGCTTCGTTCTGAATGCGAGAGGGATTGATCTTTGGTGCAAATCTTCACATCTGATGGGCTTGTTAAACCTTGTTTAGGTCCCTTGATATAGGCCAAAGAGAGCCTATAAGAAACAAGTTGCCATTACTTTTAAGAGTTACTCAAAGTCTAATCGAAGTTTAAGAGTAAAAAATTTAACTGCTATATACGCTAGTTTTCACCTTTGTGTATGGAGCTACATTCTGCACTATTTAGTTAATACCAATCACTAAATTCTGAGTAAATAAAGAAGGATTTGTCCTTTACGAAGATATCGAGGTGCTATTGCAAGTTGTACAGTTTAAGAAGGCAAAACCTTTTGTTTTTCCAAGGTCTCGTAACAGTTCCATGGCTTGTTATTACTTGTTAGTCCTGCTTATCCTTAATGTCTCCGGTACACCTGTGGAAGTTCATGGCAAACTCTCATCAAACTAGTACAGCTCCACTTGCCCTGAAGTATTGTCTATTGTTGAAGCACGAGTAAGAGCTACCGTATAGAAGGAACTCTCATGGCGGCATCTATGCTCAGGTTGCATTTCCGTGACTGCTTTGTTAATGTGAGTATGGTTTCACTTTCATAAGTTTGGTTTTGTTCTAGGCTCGTGCCGTTTTAATCAATTAATAGTGAGTTTGAAAAACGAAAATTGGGCAGGGCTGCAATGGATCGATTCCGTTGGATGATAATGCCACCTTTATACGTGAGAAGAGTAGTGCAGCACCTAACAATAAATCTGTCAGGAGATTTGATGTGGTTGATGACATTAAAGCTAAAGTAGAGAAAGCATGCCCTGGAGTGGTATCCTGTGCTGATATTCTTGCCATTGCAGCTCGTGATTCAACTGTCATGGGAAGTCCAACAATTAAGTCTATCTAACAAAGCACAAACCTTATCAGCAAGTTACTAATTTCTTGTTACAGTCTAGGCAGTTGGCTCGGTTGGGTAGCAGTTGTTTCATCATCTGTATTAATGCCTTGATATGATTCGCAGTTAATGGGGTTCTTCAATGAAAGCTAAGTTAGGAAGAAGGGATTCTAACACTGCTAGCAGGGCCGCTGCAGACAACTCAATTCCTGGACCCAATTTCAATATAAGTGCTCTCGTATCAAGCTTCGCTACTCAAGGACTCTCCTTAAAAGACTTGGTGGCTCTTTCAGGTAATGAGAATCTAAGTTAGCGTATTTAATAAACAATACAAACATGATGGTTACATTCTCTCATTTGTGTACCACAGGGATGTTGTATGTTGACAGAAAACCAGATGACCAATCCTTTTCTTTGATCAATCATGTAATTTAAAACATGCCACCTAAATTAATGGCTCATCTTTGAATGGCAGGTTCACACACTATTGGCCTGGCCAGGTGCACATCATTTCGAACACACATCTATAATGACTCGAACATCGATGCCTCATTGACCATGTCCTTGCAACGCAAATGCCCAAAAAATGGCAAGGATGATGTGTATCAACCCCTTGATTTTGGAACTCCTACTTATTTTGATAATCTGTACTTCAAGAACTTGTTGAAGATGAAGGGTCTCCTCCGTTCTGGCCAGGAGCTCTTTAGTGGCACTTCTGCTGATTTATCTGGTAAAAAAGTATGCTGCATATGATTCTGCATTCTTCAAGGCCTTTGCTATATCTATGATCAAAATGGGCAACATCAAGCCTCTCACAGGAAGCACTGGAGAGATCAGGAGCAACTGCAGAGTAGTCAATTTAATAGTAACTGTTGGAAAAGCTACTTTACGATCAAATGATCATAAACAGTGAAAATATTACGTTTTAGTTTTCCTGATTGCTTAGAGCCTTGAATTATGTGAGTATGATTATGATTACCAAAAAACTGTGAGAAAGTAAACAACAGTTTCACCAACTACAGTGAAGGGGCTGCATCAGTCTTGACGGTGCAATTAAGTTTCTTTTGTTTATGGGTACGAAGGCGCCATGAACTCTGAAGGAACCCCCTGGCTTTGAGCGGAAGCTCTTGAAGGAAAAAACCATCACAACAAACTAAAGGCAATAAACAAAAGCAACTTGCTAACCTACGTTACCTTCTTGTAATCCTTCCACCTTCCCATTTTTCTGCAACATCCAAACCTGCACGCGTTAAACACTATAAAAGGACATGATCAGATTTCCAATCAGTAATAATTGTGCTTTGCAAGTAGCAAGAAATCACCAGACACAAGTGTTTCCGATGGCTTGTTATCATTTACTGTTTCTTATCCTGATCGCTGCTGTCGCTTCATTTCAGGCAAACTGCCAACTCTCCCCTGGTTACTACTCATCCACTTGCCCTCAAGCATTGCCTATTGTTAAGGCAGGAATTGCAGCTGCTATAAAGAATGAAACGCGCGTAGGGGCATCCTTGCTCAGATTACACTTTCATGACTGTTTTGTTAATGTGAGTATAGGTTCTAATTTCTCTGATAATTCATGCTGCTCCTGTGCTGCTACTGAATTAACTGAAGTGAATTTTCATAATGGTCACTAGGGCTGCGATGGATCAGTGTTATTAGATGATAATGCCACATTTATAGGTGAGAAAACTGCAGTTCCTAACAATAACTCTGCTAGAGGATTCAACGTGATTGATGACATCAAGGCTCGAGTGGAGAAAGCATGCCCCGGAGTGGTGTCCTGTGCTGATATTCTTGCTCTAGCAGCTCGTGATTCGGTTGTTCAGGTAAGCGCCACATCATACACCAATCCATATTACCAATCCATCACGGTATATTTTCTTGGGATGATAATTTTCTGGTGTTTGCAGTTGGGGGGTCCCTCATGGAAGGTAAGGTTGGGAAGACGGGATTCTACCACTGCTAGCAGAAGTGCAGCAAATACCTCCATCCCCCCACCAACCTCTAATCTAAGTGCTCTTATTTCAAGCTTTGCTGCTCAGGGTCTCTCCATAAAAGACTTAGTAGCACTTTCTGGTAATCCATTACTCATAGGAATGTCATTTAGACCACGGTTATCATTCATTTTTCTTCTTAACATGTAATGGTTCATTTGCAGGTTCACACACCATTGGCCTGGCCCGGTGCACATCATTTCGACCACACATCTACAATGACTCCAACATAGACCCTTCCTTCGCCAACTCGTTGCGGCGTACTTGCCCAAGAAGTGGAAATGATAGTGTGCTCGCCCCCCTTGATCGTCAAACACCAACCCATTTTGATAACTTATATTACAAGAATCTGTTGAGCAAGACGGGTCTACTTCGTTCAGATCAAGAGCTCTTCAATAGAAGTTCTACTACTAATCTTTTGGTTAAAAGCTATGTTGCCAACACCTCATTATTTTTCCAGGAATTTGTCAAGTCTATGATCAAAATGGGGAACATCAAGCCTCTCACGGGAAGTGCTGGGGAAATCAGGATCAATTGCAGAAAAGCAAACTGAAACTTGTTTCTCATACTTAACAATAAGAAATTACAAAATGTCTAAGAGAGTCTGTATGTTGATCTTTAGATCAACTCTGTCCGTTTAAAATGTTTGGAGTGAGTTTGTTTATGCAATTCAATCTTGTCCCTTGCTTTCACTCTTTTGAATAAATTTGTACTTTTTCATGGAAGGTGACAAAGAAAGAAGAAATTTATGCAAATAATTGAAGTTTGCTTAAAATTAGCTCCAGCAACATTCCTTTAGTCCTCTACCATTAACATATTGGAAAGAAATGAATAAACTAGGCTTATTTAGACCCAATATGGGGTAAAAAGTTTCTTTCAGTCGGCTCCATCCCCTCAACCAATACCAGTCATATCCAAGCCTTTTCAATGCCAAGGCAAAGGGATTGCTGCATAGCCTGCATTATTGGTAGTACAAGAGCAAAAGCTTGTACAGTATCCAGCAGTACAAACAGATTTGACAAGAAGTTCCACCATAACATGATATCAATAATTCACAATTGCAGAGGAGACAACCCCATGTGTTGATGCCAGTGTCGGCAGAGTATGGTTTGTATGAAATACAATTTTGCTAAACATAGAAATATAAACAGTCAAATACAACTAACACTACTGGAAACTAGATTTTCCAATAGGGAAGACAAGAAGTGGGTACACTAGACTATGATGGGGAATACTATCAAGCATCCGATACCGCTGGGTAAGGTGGTTATTACACCAAAATTTGTCGGTAAACTATATACAGAGGATATTACAGGGTTAGAACACTTTAATCAAATTATCCTAAATGACTTGGTTATATACTTTTCCATCTATTCCAACTCTTCATCGGATGCCACCTCCTCTTCCAGTTCAAATGCATCAACCTCTGCAAAGTAAGCTCTCTGCCTGTCAATGAAATCTTGGGGCAAGTCATTCTTGGAAGCATTTACCTTAGCCTTCTCTATTCGTTTTTTCTGCGGTGACATCATAGACCACCAATAAGCTTGGCTTAATCACATTATCTTTAAGGACACATATGCTTATGGGCGGAAAAAGGTTTCAAAGAGACAAAAGCACAATATGACTTGATGCAAAAGCAAAGAGCACTATATAATAACTCATCCTATTGATAAAACTAAAGCAAAAAAGCAATTTGCAGATTAAAAACGTGGTACGATATTGCTGTTTGCTTCCTAAAAGCATGCTTCATCCAGTTTCTAAGGCAAATTCCATTCTACAGCCGTGTGCAAAAAGGAAGATGGTCTAAAAACACCATAGAATACTGGCCCAATTCCAGTAGAAAAAAGATGACAAGTTAACATTGCGCAGACTAATAAACATTCCTGACAAGATAACGCTTTAACAACTAAAAGAATTTAGTCAACTTAGAGTGAAATTGATTCCATGAAGTGAAAAGGGGAATACTCCATTGATGCAGCATGTATTAATAACGAGTTAAAAGGCAAAGAACAATCATTTAAAGAAGCCGAGTATGCTCTAGGACGGAAGGATTCGAGCCCCCCAATAGTGGGACCCAACTGCCAGTAATTTAGAGTTAACAACTGTTGATGCTAAAAATGTGGCCTGAAATTCCCAACTTGGCACAATAGAAGCAGCCATGAAAAGGGAAAGCAGTTACAGATATGCATCATTGATCAACACTTTTAACCAAATTATGGTGTTTCATATACAAATCTGAAATCTTTAAAAGATCGAGAGTTCTTTAAAAGATTACAAAAACTGTCTTAATGATGACCCAAAAATCCCAAACAAAAGATGAATAGCAGGATTATCCATTCAATACAAATAAAATTAAGAAACTAGGAGAGTTTTGAAACAAACCGTTTTACGTGGCAATGGGCATGATTTGGAGAGACCGATATCACCATGTCCATCCTTTTTTTCACTATAGTAAAGACAAGGAGAAACAGCGTTAATAAAGGTGGTAAACAAGGGAAAATAATGAATGGGGAGATCATTGTAATCTGAGCAAACATTAAGCAAAAAGCTCTTCTGAATTAGTGATAACAGAGAACAAGTATAGTAGTGAATATTGAAAACAGAAGTACAAAAAGAAACCAAGTAAAGTAAGATTAAAAATTTGAATAGACAAGATCATAATTTTCAATACTTAAATATGACATGCTATCACGACATACAATATTTCAAAGACCTTAAGCTTTGATGTCCCAAGTTTTGTGTTCAAAAGTCATTTTCTGAGTGTTTAAAAAAAACTTGGCTTAGAAAATATCATGACTTTAATTGGAAACTGATGTAAAAAAAAAAAGAGGCCTGTAAACAAAACTGTTTTAAAAGGGAAGAACTATCTTTTGGTCTAATCAGCCACCATCTCCTTGAAAACTCATTTTATGAAAGAAAAGGAAGATAAATGAAATTGGATACAAAAGGAGCACTAGGTTAACTAATTTAGCAATTATTTTAGGCCTTTTTCTTTCTGCTGTCTAATATCAAAACATACATTCAAGTTTCTTTAAATACCCAAAAAGCCCAAACATGCACACACCTGAGGAAATTTGATACATTTGATTGATCAAATTTTTGAAGTCCTTACCGTAGAGTTGTCACTTAGAACCTCATCATCTACAGAGTTGGGAGTGAATGCTGAACATCACTCCCATCCTTTATCTAATGTATATAACTACTTACAACAACGGAAAACACCATTTTGACTGCATCATGACTACCATACCATGACATTGATAATCAATTTACTTCTTCTTTCAAACACGTTAAGTATCCTTAGCCTTCTAAAGTAATCAAAAGACTAATTGTTATCCAAGGAACAAATACCAAACCAACAAGAAACACACAAACTGATTGGAAGAAAACCACCTTAAGTCCGGCATCCTCGTTTCAAGAGACCAACTCAAAGGCTCAGCAATTTCCTTCCCTTTACTCTTCCTTTTATCTGCAGTATTTCTCCTGCTGTAAACCGTGCAAGGCTCAAAAGCCACAGAATCAGCAGTACCTAAAATCAGAACCATAATGTACAATAAATTAGACCCAAAATACATGCTCAATCCAGAAATCAAAGGACCAAAAAAATGGTTGAGGAAACACAGATTACCAACTTCATATAATTTCCACACCATAGAGTGTATTTCAATTATGATACCTAAACAATTGAGTAGTTCCATAGCTTGAAAAAACATTGATCGGATTTGCACCATTACTATCTAGTGTCTAGACAACCATATTCAATCAATGCTCTAGAGGTTGCATTGAAAATGAAGTAAAGAAATCATTCAGCGAAACTACTAGAAACAGAATTAACAAAATTTAACATTAACTCAAATTCATAGAAATATTGTAGAAGAAATTCTATATAGCTTGAACTGAGAATAAAGTTAAAACCCAAATTGAAGAAATAAAAACCCTAGACAACCCAGAACACCGAAAACAAAACCCCTACTAAGAAATCTAATCAAAACCCAGAAAAAAAGAGTCCAAAAACCCATCAAATTACCCGAAACAGAAGGCATTTTGTGCAACGGAGACAGCATGGGGCTAAGGTTTGCCTTGTTACTCTGACTTTTCCCCTTCTTCTTCTCCTTCTTCTTCCTTTTCTTGTTACTGTCATTCTCATTGGTGGTGGACTCAACGGCAGTAAACTTGGAGTTAGAATTAATATCACTATTGGGTTTGATGAGAGGAGATTTGAGATCCAAAGCGAGTGAAGATTTGGTTGGGGGTTTGATTAAAGAAGAAGAAGAAGACTGTGAAGAAGGCAAAGATGCAGGGATTAAATTGGTGACCTCAGTGAAGGGTCTTCTTTTGCTGGCTTTGCTTCTCGGTTTTGTTGTCGATGGTTTTGTTTCTTCCATATTTTCTGTTTGTTTCTTGAGAATTCTGAGCTTTTGAGAGTGCCAAGTGAGGAGGAAGCTGGTTTTGGTGGTTGGCGGGAAAATCCTGGTTTTCCTCTTCCTTTTATATGTACCTCTATTGGGCCATGAAAATGGACGAATCTAGAAATGGAGGGAATTGACGGGAAATTGGGTCAGCCCAAGATTTAATAAATGGGCTACAAATTGTTCTAATTCATATTATTGGGCTTGATCCAATAAAAGGTCTACAAAGCCCAAGTGTATAAATTGTTTTCTAATTATTCTTCTGTTTTTAAATATTTGTCTTTTTTATTTCTATGTAAATTAAGAGAAAAAATTTTAGTCTTGATGTATTTTATATTGAAATTTGAAAAAAATTATACAATACAAATGTTTAATAATTTTCATATAAATAGTAAAAAAAATTATGAAAAATAAATTTATAGTATAAAAAAGTAAAAATATTTAACTATCTAAAAAAGAAAAAAACGATTTAATATTGTGATATGTAAAAATAAAATAAATAACCAAAAGGGACAGAGAGAGTATGCGGTTCGATATTAGCAAGACGGATAAGGAAGAAAAATAAATATTCTCATCTATAATGTTATAAATTAAGGTAAAAATTGATCGATAATTTTATCTTTAAGCGAGAAATATTTATCATAGATAAATTTCTCCGACGCTCTTTGTTGTTATCTCGTTGTTTGATAATAAAAGCCTTTTTTTCACAACACTTTAAGCAATTTTAAATTCAAATATTATATATTACTCTTCGTCAACATTAATCTTGAAATTACTTTAAATTTACACTGAGTTTATATCATTTTTTAAAACAGAAAAATTTATTAAAAATACATTTCCTCAATACCCTTTTTCGTCTTCTCTCATTATTTGATAATAAAAAAAAATTTTAAAATATTTTAAATAATTTTGAATTCAAATATTACAACTAACTCTTTGTTAAATAGAGTAATCAATCTATCCTAAACTTTATATAAAAGCAGAACCTTTTTAAAAGAAATTGACACCTATTTATAACTTTTTGCTTTATAAATTTGCCTTTGTAGTGTAAGAAACCATAAAACATCGAAAGAAAAATATTTCCGTGGAAAGAATAACAATTCTCATTCAAATTAAAAATGAATATCACTGGTAAAAAGTATTTATATACAAGAAAATAAGAGGAAAAGTAAAGCTTTTATAAAAGGAGGAAAAATAAATTGACCAAAAAAAACTCCCAACAACCAACAAACTTTTCACCTATAGTAAAATTGTAAAAATAAAATAAAATAATACAATACATGCTTCTATTTACTAGAAGTCATGTGAGTTTCACGCATCTACTTCTTTTTATTTAGTTTCATAAACCAAGTCTTTATTTTTTACTTCTAGACACTATATCTATTGCCTTCATTTAGATTGATACTCCCCCTATAGATGAATGTTCATGGTGGAGCATGAATGCCATGAACATTCATGGTGGAGCATGAATGCTTTTGTTAACAAATCTGCAATTTGTGACTCAGTAGAAATATACATGGGTTCAATCAATCATTCCAACACCTTTTCCTTGATAAAATGACAATCCATTTCCATATGTTTTATGCACTCATGAAACATTGGATTGTAACTTATATGAATTGCAGATTGGTTATCACAATAAAGTTTGACTGCTGCATTTTGTTTAATCCCTAAATCAGATAATAAGTAATTTAGCCATATAATTTCACAGCAACTAGTAACCATTGACTTGTACTCAACCTCAATTGAGCTACAAGCAACCACTGATTGCCTTTTGGATTTCCAACTAATTAATGAATCTATTAAAAACATGCAATACCTTGTAATTGATTTCTTGTATCAGCACAACCAGCCCTATCATTGTCTGAATAAATTGATATGCTTAAATTTGAATCTTCCTTCATGAGTATCCCTTGTCTTGGAGCTGACTTAAGATACTTCAACACTCTATAAACTACATACATATGTCCTTGCTTTGGTTTTTCCATAAACTAGGACAAAACCTAAAAAGTATAGGAAATATCAAGTTTTCTGAAATGTTAAGTATAATAGTTTGCCTACCAGCTGCCTATATCTTGTTGGATTATCAACCTCTTTTCCATCAACATCCTTTCTAAGCTTATGACTATAGTCTATGGGAGTAGTGACTGGTTTAATACCAAGCATGTCATATTCATCTAAAAGATCTAGGGTACATTTTTTCTGACAAATATAAATGCCTTCTGAAGCCCTAGCAATCTCGAGTCCTAAGAAATACTTCATTATTCCTAGTCTCTCACCTTGAATTATGAACTTAGATAATTTCTAACTTGATCTGTCAATTGAGCATTATTATTGGCAATTATTGCTAGGATTCGACTTCATACTCAAATATGAAAATAATTAATAAATTAAATATAATGTAATAGAATAATAAACTAGCATTTAATCAGAGAAACAAAGAATCTTATAGAACCAATATTTATGTTTTTTATGTAAATTTAATTAATTATGAACATTTATAAGTTTAAAAGTTACATACCTTGTTCTAGATATTGTAATTAATAGCTAATTAAATCAATATCTTTGCTTTTTCACCTTTATGATATGTCAAATCTTCAGCCGCCCAAGTGTTGGGCCTTTAACAGTAATCTACACAGTGACCAAATAAGACCTTATCAAAGGTGAGATTTTTTACTTGTGTTAGTAAATTTTGTTTATAAAATAAAAAGACCAAAAATCCTTACCGAATCTTATTTTTGTCAAACAAAGAAAACTACTTTTTCTTTTCTTATTTTATGAAATGATTGAGAAGTGGCTAGGAGTTTAGAGTTTTAGTTTGCTAACATAACATATTTATATAGCTAAACTAAGTTGTAACCCTAGATACAACAGTTGTATTTTAATTTAATTAACTCTTTATGACTTAATTAATTTTTCACTTTATTTTGGTCTTTTCAATTAAGTCTAACTTAATTAATTATCCTTCTTTAATCCCAATCATTTCACTTAATATGTGTGACCCATTAGACTTATAACATGCTGGCAATAAATATAAATCTTAATGAAATATCAATTTGATAATTGATTTATATTTATAGATCATGAACAATATCTAGCAATATATTATGACCACTAAAATGTTAGAGAGTCAATTAAAGAATTTAACAAAAGCCCTTCAGGGATAAGCCTCTCAGTGCAATATGATCCTTTCATCAAATATTTCGGATATGTCATATAACGTGACTCAGTGTCTACTTATAACATTTCATATTAGTTATCATAATTCATGACTAATCTTATAAATTTAGGAAACCAACTTTCCTCAAATTCATCATGTTTTGGCTAAAAACTTTATACAAGTTAATCAATAATTGAGAACAAGTAAGATACATCCTCTCATATCATTTAGGGTGATGAGTCCTCTCTTGACTACTCATTCACCTTCGTATGCTTTATGGCATATCTAAAAACACCCTATTTAAGCATCTAGTTACCTATAGACTTGTAGAGATAAAATCAAAGCATGTCATTCCTCATACAAGATGACATAATGTCTTAAGTTTATGGACTAGTTGCACAACTATCACACAAGATATATTCCATAAACACTTGAGTGAAATATCAAATGGAGTTCTCATAATGAGTCATATTCAGTGAATTTGTCTTTTAACAAACACTTACATGTTATCCTCAAGTATCTCATATACTTCAATCTATGACATCGATTTCTTACTTCCTAAGTATAAAGGTTTAACATGTACCAGTATTTGAGTATTGTCAATACCTTGTCTTGATAATACAATGACCATGAACGATTTTAGGAATATGGCTTTAATGTATAGTAATCTCATAATTGTAACAACTTTAC
>NW_018397270.1:4028771-4032111 GCF_002168275.2 Theobroma umbraticum | reverse complement strand
CAAGGCCTTTATGTTCCATGGGCTTTATTCAATTAGTAATTAATAACTCTTTATTATTGTACTAACATGAAGGAAAACCTCTATCACATATAGTTATATATTTAAGTATGTATTAAATGATAATATATATTTTTTGACCAATCCAATTGGCTCAAAGGCATATATCAACAATTACTATATCATCAATATATACTAATAGAGCAATAAAATCACCATTGTCTGATGTCATAATGAACAGGGAATAATCTGCATATGATTGACTAAAACCATATTTGAGTAATGAATCTATAAACTTTGTCTTCCACTGTCTTGATGCCTGTTTCAAACCAAAAAGGGATTTATACAGTTTACACACCATTTTAGAACCAGATGAATACTCCTTCTTGAGAGAATAACCTTTAGGAAGGTCCATATAAACTACTTCATCAAGATCATCATTTAAGAATGCATTGTTGATATCTAATTGTGACAAATTCAATCCTTTAGCAGTTACAAGTTCCATAAAAACTCTCATAGTTGTTTGTTTAGCAATAGGGTTAAAAGTTTCTTGATAATTAAACCTTTATACTTGACTATACCCTTTTGCCACCAGTCTTGCTTTATACCTTTCTATGATACCATATGCATTCATTTTAACCTTGAATACCCATTTACATCCAATTGCATGAGAATTTAAAGGTCAAGGTACAATACTCCATGTAGCATTATCCTTTAAAACTTGAAGTTCACATTGCATGGCATCTCACCAATGAGAATACTTAACAGCTTGGTCATATGTATGTGGTTCATATACTTGAGATAAGCTGGTAGTAAAGGCTTTATGTCTAGAGGACAATTGATGAGATGGCAAAAAATTATTTATTGGATGAACTGTGACATGATGTCAAGTGGGAGGTAAATGAAGTTGATAATCTTCAAGGTATTTTGGAATATGTCTGGGCCTACTACTCTTTCTAGGTAATGAAATAACATCAGTAGTAGGATTAACTAGTGCAGAGACAAAACCTGTAGGATTATGTTCAAGAATAAGTTCAATTGAATTTTGAGGTATAGCAATGAATTTTGATGAAGAACCAATTTTAGATGATGGAATAGGTTTACATGGAGATATTTCAGAAGAAAAATAAAGATTTGTTGCAAAATTTACTATGTTAATAGCTGAAATATTAAAAAAAAAATCTTGCACACTAGGTGTTTGTAGAAATGAATGATGATCAATGATGTTTTGTGTTTTTTGGAAAGGAATTATATGCTCATGGAAAAGAACATTCCTGTATATAAGAAACCTATTTGCACTGATATCATACACTTTACACCTTTTAATACTATTTGGATACCCTACAAAGACACACTTAACAGCTTTTTTATCAAACTTCCTTCTATTTTGTGTTAAAGTAGGTACAAAGCATAAGGACCCAAACACTTTCAAATGATCATAGGTGGGTGGCTTTGAACAAAGTAATTCATAGGTGATTTATTATTTAGACCTTAGTTGGTATCCTATTGATAACATGAGTGGCAGTAAGAATTGCTTCCCCTTAAAAAGATATAGATAAAGATGATTGAAATATTAAAGTTCCAAAAACTATAAGTAAGTACGGATGCTTTCTCTCAACAACCCCATTTTGTTGAGAAGCTTCTACATAGGACGATTGATGAGCAATACCATGTTTTTCATAAAACTCAGTAAGATTAAATTCTCCCCCATGATCTATTCTAAAACAATTAACAAATGTTGAAAACTAATTTTTTGCATACTTGTAGAATGATGGTAAAATTGATGATACATCAGACTTATGTCTTATTTAAAAAAAAAAAACCCTTTTAAATCTTGTAAAATCATCTACTAAAGTAAGAAAATATCTTTGACTTTTAATGGTTGGAACAACATAAGGTCCCCATACAACAGAATGAACAATTTGAAATAGAAAAGTTGTATTTTGGACACGAGCAGGAACTGGCAACCTTTTCATTTTTGTAGAAGGACAAATTTCACAAACTAAATTTTTTGAACATTCAATATCTAGATATTGTCCATGAATGAGATTTATTCTGTTCAAAGGCATATGATCTAACTTAAAATGCCACAAATCAAAATTGTTTGTGCATTGTTTTACAAGAATTGACAAAGAAACCTGAAGAAAATTTTACAACTTTATCAAACCTGAATTTGGAAAGATATTGTTCATCTTGAAAGTCTTGCAAAAAGGACAAAGATGATGAGACTTTAGCAACTCCAATCACCTTCTATGAGTGGAGATCCTAGATAACACACAATTTATCAGTGAAGAGGACATAAGATTTTTAACCAAAAGTGAGATTAGTCTCTAAAACAAGGTTAAAGTGAAATGAAGGTACACATAGAACATTATCTAACGTTAACAAAGAAGTCAATCTAACTGTTCTTATGTGCATCACTGTAGCTTTTGCATTATTAGGCAAATGAACATAACAATTATTAACTGGTCTTGCATACTTGAAATTGGTTAAAGAATATGTTATGTGATTAGTAGCACTAGTATCTATTATCTAAGAATTTTGTTTAACCATGTATTGCTTAACCACCTTATATTTAGGTAGACTTGTCAATATGGGCTTAGCCCATCGGGCTGGCCCATATTTAATTAAAAATAGGGTGGGTTGGGTTATAAAATTTAAGCCCATATTAAATTCGGGCTTAATGGCTAGCCCTTTGGTTAGGGGCTAACCCGGGTTGGGGCGGGTCAGCCCGGCGGGCTAAAAGAAAAAAGCTTTGTTTAATAATTTTTTGTAGCTGGCTGGTGGGTGGTGGCTCATCCAACTTTTTATTCAAAAGTGCGCTCCAGAGTTGAGACTTTTTCATCGCCAGCAGCTCAGGCTCAGCCAAACCCACTAGTGAAAGTTGGAAACCGGAGCTGGCGACCCTCGAAAGTTTTCGTTCTTGTTGATTCTTCATTGCCATTTGTGCATGCAGTCAATCAGGTATCTGTCTCAGACTGTATTTTGATCTGTGTTTCCATTTCTCTTGAGGCGTGGGATCGTGTCTGGGTCTAAATCTGATGACAAAAGGAACTCTGCTTGCCCATCTGATGGGTGTTTACGTTTTTTTTTTTCTTCTTTTCAAATCATTTTTCAAAAATTGAAGAAACTGGATTTTATAGTATTTTCTATCTGGAATATCTATGCCTGTTGGTTAAGGTTGTATGAGTCTCAAAATCCACTGTTTTAGCATGACAGTGGGTAAGCTCAATCTGCTTTTATTTCCTTTTATTTATCTATTGTTTTTGAAAAAAATGGGCTAGCCCGACCCAACCCATGGGTTAGCAAGGGGTGGGTTGGGTTGAGGATTTTGTAGCCCATA
>NW_018397270.1:4028366-4028683 GCF_002168275.2 Theobroma umbraticum | reverse complement strand
GCCCACAAGGGCTAGGGCCGGGTTGGGCCGGCCCGGCCCATATTGACAGGTCTATATTTAGGTGGAAGATTATTTGAAGTATTAAAACAACGTAAGCCATAAATGATACCTACAAAGGCTGAGTTTACCATAGAAGGTTTTGTTGGCTAAGAAATTGATGAACCTTCATAATAAGCCTCATTGTTATGCCACTCTTTGAGAAGTTTTATCAATTTCTGAACCTGATGCTTAATAAGTGACATTTACGACATGAAATTTGAACCAGTAACTTCTTTATTTTTATTAGTTCCTACAATTGAATTATTTCTAGTAGAAAC
>NW_018397270.1:4026776-4028356 GCF_002168275.2 Theobroma umbraticum | reverse complement strand
ACTAATTTTCCTTTCTTGAAGTTTCTTTTCCCTCAATAAACTTGAAATCTTCAAGAAATTCTATTAATCTATAACATTTTTCCTTCACATGACCTTTATTTCCACAATGATTACAGATCAAATCAATTTTAGTTTTCTTTTTGTTATCCACAACTGTATCATAGCAGATGATTCTATGGTAGAATTAGACTAGATCAGTAGACTTTTTTGAGACTTTTCCTGCAAAATCATGTTGTAAGCTTTATTAAGATTAGGGATTGGTTCCATTGAAATAATCTGAGACCTCAAAGTGGAATATGACTCATTGAGTCTATTTAAGAACCTAAAAACCATATCCTTTTGATGTTCACTTGAGTACTTGTTAAAACAAGCAAGATTACATTTGCCACACTTACAATGTTGTAGTGGTTAGAAATTTCATAATTGCTCCCAATTCCCTTTTAACTCAATTAAATATGAGTCCACTGTCCTAGTTTGTTGATTCATATTACCTAATGTGTATTGCAAATTGCAAACACAAGTATCATCAAGGTGTAAAAAATTTTGCCTATATGTATTCCATATTTCAACTTCATTGTCCATGTAGATAAACGGTTGATGCAATAAGAGGTGTAATTGAATCTAAAAGCCAAGCTACAATCAAGTTGTTACACCTCAACCAAGAACTGACAAGAGGATCTATCAAGCTAGGTTTAGCTATGGTTCCATCCAAAAATCTTACTTTATTTCTTATGGATAATGCCAACAAGAAAGATCAACTCCAAGTTATGTAATTGTTGAGGGTGAGTTTGGGGTTAACTACAACTGATGCATGATTATAACTATGATGGATATAGAAAGGGGACTGAAGATCATCCAAATACGAATTGGAAGACTTAGGTTTTGAAGAATTAACATTCATAGTTTTTGATTCCTCAATCATGAATGAAGTTTCCAAAAACTTAATCCTCAAATCAACAACTAACAGATCAAGATCCTAGAAAAGATATGAAATATTCGACAAGAAACTTCAAAGTATCTCTATTCTTTTATCAATTTAAGATTTAGAACTTGAATGAGGTAAACTACAACAAAATCAAATTGAAATAAACACAAATTCAGATAATAGGATAAATCAACAGCAAAGCTCAAGAAATTTGAAGAAGATTTGTTATTCAGAATCCCTACTCCGAACTTGCTTTGATACCATGTAAGAAACCAAGAAACATCAAAAGAAAAATATTTTTGTGGAAAGAATAACAATTCTCATTCAGATTGAAAATGAATGTCACTAGTACAGAGTATTTATGCACAAGAAAATAAGAGGAAAAGTAAGCTGTTAAATTGCCTAAAAAAAACACTTCTAACTTTTCACTTAAAGTAAAATTGTAAAAATAAAATAAAATAAACTTATACAACATATGCTTCTATTTACCAGAAATCATGTAAGTTTGACGTGTCTACTTCTTTTTATTTGATTTCATAAACCAAGTCTTTATTTCTGATTTCTTGATACTGTATCTATTGCCTTCATTTAGATTGATATGTAGTTTGTATTAGACCTGTCAATATGGGCCGGGCCGGCCCAACCCGGCCCTAGC
>NW_018397270.1:3993732-4026695 GCF_002168275.2 Theobroma umbraticum | reverse complement strand
CCCACCCCTTGCTAACCCATGGGTTGGGCCGGGCTAGCCCATTTTTTTCAAAAACAATAGATAAATAAAAGGAAATAAAAGTAGATTGAGCTTACCCACTGTCATGCTAAAACAGTGGATTTTGAGACTCATACAACCTTAACCAACAGGCATAGATATTCCAGATAGAATATACTATAAAATCCAGTTTCTTCAATTTTTGAAAAATGATTCGAAAAGAAAGGAAAAAAAAACGTAAACACCCATCAGATGGGCAAGCAGAGTTCCTTTTGTCATCAGATTTAGACCCAGACACGATCCCACGCCTCAAGAGAAATGGAAACACAGATCAAAATACAGTCTGAGACAGATACCTGATTGACTGCATGCACAAATGGCAATGAAGAATCAACAAGAACGAAAACTTTCGAGGGTCGCCAGCTCCGGTTTCCAACTTTCACTAGTGGATTTGGCTGAGCCTGAGCTGCTGGCGATGAAAAAGTCTCAACTCTGGAGCGCACTTTGAATAAAAAGTTGGATGAGCCCACCACCACTAGCCAGCCACAAAAAATTATTAAACAAAGTTTTTTCTTTTGGCCCGCCGAGCTGACCCGCCCCAAACCACGGGTTAGCCCCTAACCCAAATGGGCTAGCCCATTTAAGCCCGAATTTAATATGGACTTAAATTTTATAACCCAACCCACCCCATTTTTAATTAAATATGGGCCAGCTCGATGGGCTAAGCCCATATTGACAAGTCTAGTTTGTATCTTGAAATCCAGCTGAACTTTCCGAACAGGTAAGTATTAAAACACCGACATCCTTTGCTTACAGAGACAACCTAAACCAACGGCGTTTCCACATTGTCTTCCCTGTTGATCGCCCATGTGCATTGCTGCAATATTCCATGCTTTTGTACTAACCCCTTTTTATTTGCTTCTCTTGAGTTCCATGGCTTAGTGATATCAAGAAAAATGTGGAGCTCATGATCATAGCTCACAAATTAAGCCTATGGGCTAAACCTTTTTGTCTATGTTCAACAAATGCGGTGCCACCTGAATTCCTTGTACTAGCTATCCCATTACTGAATCATTTCAATATTCCTTTTTAAGTATAAAAATAATAAATTTATCACATAATATAAATCATGAAAAATTTTTAAAAAACTTTAGTAAATAGTAATACTATTTCCATTGATATATCATATTAAAATTTTAAGACGCACATTTGAGTTATGGGAGATATATTTGGTCTGCTGACAGCAAGTGAGATTGAGACTGATCGAAATGGGAATATCTCTTGGCTCCTGGATTTTGTATTTCAGGTTGAAATGGCAAATGGCCCACAGAGTCTAGGTCGTACAGGTCAAAAAGACTTTGGGAGGCTGAAACAAGCATGTATACCAAGAAAACCGGACAGGTGAAAGCCTGTAGTTTAACCTTATCCAATGTTCCATTGAAAAAGTGAAAGACTCGAAATCCAGGGGCCATCACCAAACTCAAAAGTGGAAAGCACACATCTCAACATCATCTCGCTTCTCTATAAATCACCTGCCTCCTCCTGCTTCCCAATCCCAGTCTAGTTTTATCCAGTTTTCTAACTATTACTGCTTCACATAACAAGCAAAAGGGGGGTACTGAGAAGAAGATGGAGGCAATTCAGTCTTGGGTTTCAGAGCACAAGCTCACCAGCATTGGTCAGTTCAATTCTTTTCTTTCACATTCTTTTTTGTGTTTCATTATTCTTGGCAAGTTTAGAGTTTAGAACTAGTTCTTGATATGGTGCAATGGGTGTTTTACAGGAGCTATCTGGGCTTCGGCTATTGGGGCATCACTGGCTTATAATACTCGTGCAAGGACTCCTCTTAAGCCAAGTCTGAGGCTTATTCATGCCAGGTACCATCTCTTTGTCAAGTCTGAACTCAGCTCAAATTGCTTATTTTCATCAGCATGGTGATGAGATGTGTTTGATTTTGATAGGATGCATGCACAAGCCTTAACCCTGGCGGTGCTGTCTGGTGCAGCAGCTTATCATTACTATGAGAAGAGTAGCAGCAAGGAAGAGAAGGTCACCAATGCCTAAGAACGATTCAGACTACTTTTATTATGTAATATTTATGGATGGTTACCCATCATTGAATGGTTTGATGATGATGAAAATGGTGGAATTAATGATGTAGCAGTTATGATATTGAGCAAGCAGCTTCTTTTTTAAGAGAACCTTTTGTCTAAATATTACCCTTTTTCATCTTCTATCAGTTTGATTTCTGAATTACATTGCCAGTTAGCCAGATTTTCTCCTTAAGCAAGAAGCCTCCTTAGGTGGTTCTTGCAGTGGCCTTAACATGAAGGAAGAGTAATGACAACCTATTTTAATGTCCCCCTTGGCTGCTTCTTTTAATGGATGCCAAGAGCTGACAAATAACCTAAAAAACAATGGCAAGGGGTCAAAAATCAACATCTGATTATTATAATTCGATTATAAGATATTTTAATTTTATTTAATCGAATCGAGTAATATTGGGTGTTGGATTTTAATCTCAATCTTATTTAATCGAGTCCAATAATGTTGGGTATTTGCAGAAGGAACAACCCATTGTTGATCAATGCCAAAATAGGAGAATATGAGTGTTTTTAAATGAAGTTTCCTCTATAAAGTGATAGACATTAATAAACTCATAACATAAGAGTGCAATAAAAGATTTGAAATGATTTATCACTATACCATGGTTCAATATTAAATTTTATTATTATATTTAAATTTTAATGATTTTTATGATTATAATTTTAAATTTTCATATTTTATGAAATATTTTATTAATGTAAGTGATTAAATTTTTGTTATTTTTATAATTTTTCTTCCAAAAATAAACAAAATTCTATAAAGATATATCACGGTAACAATATTCAAAGTAAACTCTTAGTACAGTTACAAATCAATGGAATGAAAGTCGACCCTTAGTCAATGTCCTGGATCGAAGTCGCTGTCCACTTTCTTACATCTGTCCGGAAATCAAACAAGTTGGGATTGCGGAGATAGTCTGAGTTCTCAGTTCGATACAATTTGTTCTTCTCATACAGATTCCTTCTGAACAAGGGAATAATGGTTTTGGAAGTGGCATTGGCTGTGGGAGGGGCATTTCTCTCCTCATTTCTGAGTGTACTGTTCGAGAAGATGGCTTCTCCTCAGTTCCTGAACCTGCTCAAGCAACAGAAACTCAAACGTGATCTCTGGCAGAACCTGGAGATACTGCTGCTTACAGTCGATAAGGTGCTGGCTGACGCTGAGGACAAGCAAATCAAGAACCCTTCTGTGAAAAAGTGGTTGGACATCCTCAAGGACGCTGCCTATGATGCTGAGGATCTGCTAGATGCAATCGCAACTGAAGATAAGAGGGGTCGGTTGGATCGAGATAAGAAAGTGCAGTTCAACACTCGCCTTGAACATCTTCATCAGAAACTAAAAGACATAGCTGCACACAAGGATGCCCTTAGTTTGAAAGAGAGTTACGGAGGGAGACCAGTCCCGAGATTGCCCACAACTTCCTTGGTCGATGAATCGGAAGTATGCTTTAGAGAAGATGTCAAAGACCAGATTCTTGATTTTCTGGTATCAGTTGCCAAGGATGAGGATAAAGTTCCTGTGGTTGCAATCGAAGGCATGGGTGGGATCGGTAAGACAACCCTGGCTCAATTTTTGTTCAATGATGAAAGGGTGAAGAGCTACTTTGATTTGAGAACATGGGCATATGTTTCTGAAGAGTTTGATGTTTTCAAGGTGACCAAAACAATTTACGAGTCAATTATATTGTGGCATTGTAATATCAGTGATTTGAATGCACTCCAGCTTGCGTTGGGGAAGAGACTGATGGGAAGGAGATTTCTGCTTGTCCTAGACGATGTTTGGAATGAGAGTTTTGTTGATTGGGATCTTCTGAGAAGACCCTTGCAAGTTGGGGCTCCTGGAAGCAAGATTATTGTGACAACCCGCAGTCAAAATGTGTCATTCACCATGCGCTCTGTTCTCGTTCATCATCTGCAGCCCTTACCTGACAAGGATTGCTGGTCATTATTTGCAAAATACGCATTCAAGAACAAGGGCTCGGGTGAAGATCCAACCTTGAAAGCAATTGGTAAAAAGATTGTGGAAAAATGCAAAGGCCTCCCTTTAGCTGCTAAAACGCTTGGGGGTCTCTTGCGTTATAAGGTGGAGGCAGAGGAATGGTACAATGTGTTGAACAGTAGAATATGGGATCTACCCAATGAGAAGAGCAGCATTTTACCTGCTCTAAGGTTGAGCTACTACCATCTTCCTTCTCACCTAAAGCGGTCCTTTGCTTATTGCTCCATATTTCCTAAGGGACTTGAATTTGAGAAGGGGAACTTAGTTCGACTTTGGATAGCAGAGGGGTTAGTGCTTCAGCCAAACGGCCAAAGAAGAATGGAGGAAGTGGGTGGACAGTACTTTGATGAGCTATTATCAAGGTCATTGTTCCAGCAATCGAGTTGTAACAAGTCATGTTTTGAAATGCATGATCTTGTCAATGACTTAGCTCAAGATGTAGCTGGGGAATTTTGTTTTAAGTTTGAGGATGGCAGCTTACCTCATAGACCTGAAAGGGTTCGCCATTTATCCTGTATTCCTATGCAAGATGAAGCCCCTGAGAAATTTGAGGCCTTTTATGGAGTATTCAAGAGTTTACGGACCTTTTTACCAATAAGATTATCAAACTCCGGTAAGGTTTCTCTAACTCCAATAGTTCTTAAGAATTTGTTTCCAGTATCAGGTTGCTTGCGTGTATTGTCATTATCACCTTATCATGTAACTAAGTTGCCTGATTCAATTAGCAACTTAAAGCATCTACGCTATTTGGACCTTTCTCACACTGATATTCAGAATTTGCCTGAAGGAGTGGGTTCTTTGTATAATCTAGAGACATTGAATTTGTCACATTGTCATAGTCTCACACAGTTGCCTGCAAATATGGGGAACCTTACTAAATTAGAGCATCTTGATATTAGGGGGACTGCAGTGACGGGGATGCCAGAAAATTTCGGTAATTTGAAATGTCTCGGGTTTTTGACTGGTTTTTTTGTGAGCAGAAACAGTGGGGCAAGGATTAGTGAGTTGAAGGACCTCTCTCTACTGTTTGGTACCCTTTCGATTTTGGGGCTCCAGAATGTGTTTCAACCAGAAGATGCCTCAAAGGCCAATTTGAATGACAAGAAATACCTTAATGAGTTAATTCTCAAATGGGCTACTTATGATACACATAATGCAACTGAGGTACTTGAAAAGCTGTGTCCTCATGAAAATTTGAAGAAGCTCCACATTGAACGCTTTGGGGGTACAAGCCTCCCTGAATGGTTAGGGGATGCTTTATTCTCCAAACTAGAGTCTCTACAACTTGTTGATTGTGGAAATTGCTCATCATTGCCATCTCTTGGACAACTACCCTCTCTCAAAGAACTCCACATTGTACGAATGAAAGTAGTGCAACAGGTAGGTGATGAGTTCTATGGAAATGATGTCCTGCCATTCAAATCCTTGGAAACTTTGCAGTTTCGAGGAATGCTAGATTGGCAGCGGTGGTTGCCTTTCAAAGATGGTGCATTCCCTTCCCTCCAGCACCTCATTGTGCATAAATGTCCGAAACTGACAGGGTGTTTGCCCAGCCTTCTTCCTTCCTTGGTGACACTTGACATCTATGAATGTAAGAAACTAGAATTTCTTCATCAGAATGGAGCAAATCAATATTCTGAGCTCGAGCGTTTGTGCATTAGGAAGAGCTGTGAGGATCTCCTATCATTTCCAATAGGCTCCTTCACCAAACTCCAAAAGCTTAAACTCCAGGATTGCAAATTTCTTAGATCTGTTGGGATGCCACCGGACTGTCATGAGGATCTCAAATTTCTACAAAAGTTGAAAATTAAGAGCTGTGATGATCTGGGAACCTTTGATGCAAGAGGGTTGTCATCTCTCCAGAAGCTAAAGATAGTTCATTGTTCAAATCTCTTTACATTTGGGGAGGGTGGTTTGCCATCTAGTCTCCAATCAATTTCAATTAGGAACTGCAAGAATCTACCACCCCAAGAAACATGGGGACTGGAAGGCATGGGATCACTCAGGCACTGTGAGGTTGATTAAGTCACAAGAGAAGTTAGTGGATGCCAATGAACATGCAGATTACAGGTTTGGTTGCGTACTTTTTTATTTTGTTCATGGCTTATGATAACATTTGGGAAGTTAGATGTTCTAACAAAGCAATGTCCATTGACAGATCCACGATGATGTGACAAAATGAACATGAAATCGGAAGTCCATTTGGCTGTAATCCTGAGAATTCATAACATATTACTTCATTTATTGTCTCAAAGGACCCATCTTGCAAATGTGACATTCTGTAATTCTATTTTGCAAGGGGTTTTTCTTTTCTTTTCCCTTTTCTTTTTTTTTTTTTCATTTTGGTACAACAGATGAAACCAAAAACAAACTAGACTTGCAAGCTTCAGGAAGGCTACTCCAGCATCATTGATCATGAATTAGCCAGTTGATCACCCCTGTAGGTGGAGACTAAATGGAGTTAAAGTTCTGAGGGATGTTAAATTTAAAATTCCCCTTCTCCCCCAATATTCATGCGTACCCTTTCTTTTCCTACTTTCTGTTCTTCATTGTTGTTTCTGCATCAAGTTGACGAAATTAAGGCAAAAAATGGATTGTTCTATCTGCAGTTTGTTGCCATTTATTCTTTTCTTTTTCTTTTTGAAGCACATACTCTTTTGCTACTATTGCTTATTCTCAATATTGAAGTACATATACTGTGTAATCAAACATTACTACATAGTATGCATGACAAAAGCATAGGAAGTTAGCAAGATCACAAATCTTTCGAGAAAGATACCGCCATTTCAGAAACAGAAAAATCAGAAAGGTGATCATGCAGAAGGTTTTTTACATACAAAGTTAGCAAGTTTCAACTATGGATGTTCTTGAAACTCTTAAACTGGATGATCTCTGAGCTGTTTTATTTTTCTTTTATGATGAAGCATATACAGCTATGTAATCACCTGAACCACTATAAAGACCATAAAAAGAGGTTTTGTTCTTTCCTTGCTTTTCCAGTAGAGCAATATCTTTAGATCCCTTTTTTTTCTTTCTATAAAACTAGTTGTTTGTCAAAATAAAGATTAGACTTGGTATCTGTACTTACTATTCTTTTGATCCATAAAGAATAAATCCTCTGGAGTGATACTGTGATACCCCAGATTCATGATAAGAGTTGCTTGTGCTTCACCGAAATTTCTGTCAACTTGATGACCGCCTAGATTTAGCTTTTAAATTTCAACAAATTAAACCAGCATAATCAGTTATAGAAAAAAGTTTTTCTAGCTTATGGCTAAGACTTCAGAGCATAGTTTCCATTCAGCAAAGCCCAACAGATCAATACAAGTCTTTCAGCTTTGCTTCACCCCTACTGAATTTTGCAGCTACCATAACTTAGTCTCGAGCTTCTGATTTCTCGAACAGTTTTTCTAGCCATTATGAGAAGTCTCAAATGAATATGCAGCTGAAAGTTACCATGAGGCAATATTCTATATTAGGAAAATATTTCACTTGCTTTTCTGCATAATTAATGATTATGAGGATGCAGCAGAAAATTTTGTTTTCCTTTTTTGTTTCTTTATGCCTTTGTAAGCTAATAGAAAGCCTTTCAGGATTATGCTACCTGAAAACATTTCTTCTTCTTCTTCCTATTCTTCTTTCATTTTGATTATATGTATGTGAATAGTGCAGTACATTTGCATTTGGTTTCTGTTATTATGAAATGGTTGATCAATATGAGTCGTATTAGAGGGATAATAAAAGATGAGTAATATAATGCAGCATCCTGAAGGATGGTAGAGACTCTGAGGCTCTCCTTGGATAGCCAATCTGCCACGAAATTCTGGGCATGTTTCTGATAGGCCTATGATTAAGTTGACATGAAGGTGGTGTTCAGGTGCTCCAAACTCAGGCCACTCGGCCTGAAGTTTCTGTGTCGGATTTTATTTCAACATTGATCAAGTCCATATTCTGAGCTACTTAACTCCATGGTAGATGCCCAAAGTTCTGCTGTATCAATCCTGGAATTCCCCAAGACAAACTGATACAGCAGAACTCCTGCAGCACCAGCTTACTTTGCATTCTCGATTTTGCCAACACCCCATCAAGTTGAGCTTAACCCATTCATGGCATGGCTTCATCCAACTCAACAAGATTTCATTTCAGCTTTGAGTTTCTGCTTCTCAATCCAATCCACTAGACAATTTTGAAGCTTTATTGTACATAAAGTTATGCAGGAGAGTTCCTATGTCTGTAAGAATGAGTTCAATGTGTATGGATAGAATTGACTCCTAGCATTATTTTTTTATTATACTACAAGACTATTCACTCTGTCTTTTTCATTTTTTTTTTCTAGTTTTCCTTTTTAACATCTTAAAAATATGGGTTTTTTACACTTAATTTTATACATATTATTATTTTTTCAATATTAAAAAAATATAAATTTAATAAAAATATTTTTATGCACATTCCAAATTGAATATCCATGTGTTATTATTTAGATCAAATTTAATCAATTTTGATACCTGTAAAATTAAAATTTTAAGTTTAAGAGTTTTTGAAATTTTAATTACAAGTAAAATGATAATAAATAATGGTCAAAATTTATTTCTTATTAAAAAAGTTAAAATAAACATTTAATTTGGAGAAAAACGTACGAAAATTAAAGTTTATTTTCTTATTCTCTTAAGATTGAATATAGAGAAAATATATAATTTTTAGTGTATTTATTTGAGATTATAATTAATTCTTTTGGGTTTTCCATTTCCATTTTTACTAAAGAAAACTCAAATAAACACAGGACCCTGGTCTGGTATTCTGAAACAGGGCTAAGCTAAACCACAAGGCTGAACAGCGACAGGTCAACACCCACAGCAAGATAGCAAAAATTGGTCCCTTTTCTCTCTTTGACCTCCTTCTTCTCTTCAAATTTTCATCTGCTATCTACCCTTTGTCCTTTCGCTTGTGTAGTTCGTGTTCAACATGGTTGTGGTGTCTGCTTCGCTCTCGGGTCTGTTAGAGAAATTAGCTTCTCTTCGAGCATCGGGCTTCTCATTCGGACACAAAAGGACTGATGCGATCTTCGAGCAGTTGTTCTTCACATTGCAGACCGTTGGAGCGGTGATGCTCGACGCAGAAGAGAAGCAGGTCGTAGACATCACCATGAAAGTTTGGCTGCAGAGATTGGAAGAAGTTTTCTACGATGCAGATGACCTGCTGGATGAGATTTCATATGATGCCATAAAAAGGGATTTGGAAGCAGCATCTAAGAGCTCCAAATCATGGGCAAGCATATTCGGGTCTGCTTCTGCGCAACGATATGGAAAAGGGATTAGATCAAAGATGGAGAAGATTGCTGTTCTTTTTGAAGTAATAGCTGCAGACAGACTAAAATACCACCTTAGAGAAGGTACGGTTTCAGTCTCATCCTACTCTGTTTCGACTTCTTTTGTGGATGAATCCTTTGTCGTCGGCAGAGAGAAAGACAAGAATGAAATAGTTTCGCGGCTGTTGCAATCAGAGGATGCAAGTGCAAGTGTTGAAGCGATTGGCATAATAGGCATGGGTGGGTGTGGTAAGACCACCCTCGCTCAGCTTGTGTTCAACGACAACACAGTGCAGCAGCATTTTGACCTCAGAGCATGGGTTTGTGTCTCGGATGTCTTTGACATTCGCAAGATCATGAAAACAATTCTTGAGTACGTTACTTTGGGCACTTCTGATTTTAATGACTTAAACGTACTTCAAAGTGAGTTGAGTAAGAGATTATCGGGTAGGAGATTTCTGCTGGTCTTAGACGACGTTTGGACTGAGAATTATAGGGATTGGGAGATCCTAAAGGCTCCTCTCTTGTCTGGTGCAAGGGGAGGCAAGATCCTCGTAACCACACGCAGTGAAAAAGTTGCGAGTGTGGTGCCCTGTTCCATTTATCATCATCTGCCTCTGCTGGCAGACAATGAGTGCTGGGCAATTTTCGCAGGATGCGCATTTGCAGGTAGAGGAGGCAAAAGTGAAATTGAAAGGCTGGAGGACATTGGCAAGCGTATTGTGCAGAAATGCCAGGGTCTACCTTTGGCTGTAAAAGCAATTGCGGGGGTCTTGCGTTTGAAAAGGTCTCGGGAAGAATGGCTTCAAGTCCTCAACAGCACACCATGGGGACCAGATGTTGTAGGTGATGTTCTGCCAACTCTACGTTTGAGCTATAATCACCTCCCTCCATTTTTAAAGCAATGTTTTGCTTACTGTTCCATTTTTCCTAAAGACAATAAATTTGACAAGGAAAAACTAGTCCTTCTATGGATGGCACAAGGCTTTCTACAACAGTCCCATGGGGCCACAATGGAAGAGGTAGGTTTTGAATACTTCGACTCCTTATTGAAGAGGTCATTTTTTCAACAATCAGGGGATTCGTATATAACAATGCATGATCTTGTGCATGATTTAGCTCAGTCAGTATCCGAGGGGCTCTGTTCAATATTGGAATTAGATAATGGAATGGAATCTGCACTAACTGATAGGACACGCCATCTACTAATGATAGGCAAATTTGATGCTCCTGAAAACTTTCGGGTCATTGATCAAGCTAAGACCTTAAGGACCTTGTTTCTAATTAATTCTTCACCAGACCAATTACTCCTCACTTATTGAAGGATTTTCCAGTGAGACAAAAACAGTTACGAGCCCTGTCTTTACCTCACTGTCAAATTACTGAATTGCCTGCTTCAATAGGAAATTTGAAGCATCTACGCTACTTAGACCTTTCTCACAGTGCATTAGAGAGGTTGCCCAAATCATTAGGTACTCTTTACTTTCTGCAAACACTGATATTGACAAACTGCTCGTCTCTCACTATGTTGCCAGAAGGCATAGTAAATCTGGTTAACTTGAGACATCTCCACATTAAGGGAACTGGCTTGGTGCAGATGCCAGACGAAATGGGCAGGTTAACAAGCCTTCAGACTTTGACTAATTTTATTGTAGGCTGTGGTGGGTCACAGATTAAAGAATTGGGCACACTTCAAGATCTACGAACATTGTCCCTCTCAGAGTTGCAAAATGTAACCTCCGCTTCTGATGCAACAAAGGCCAGTTTGAATGCCAAGAAATATCTGAATGAACTACAGTTGCAGTGGAGCAGTACTAGCACTGATCCAACAAAGGAAAGTGAAATATTGAGGAATCTAGAGCCTTGTAAAGAGTTGAAAAACCTTACCATTAGATTTTATGGTGGCATAGAGTTTTCTTCTTGGTTGGGAGACTCCTCCTTCTCAAATATCGTTTTCCTGCATCTCAGTGACAGCAACAATTGCTCATCTTTGCCACCATTAGGACAGCTGCCATCTCTTGAGCATCTCATTATTGAAAGGATTAGTGGAGTAACCAGCATTGGTCATGAGTTCTATGGTGAAGATAAACCATTCCAACATCTGAAGAGATTAAAATTTGAAGAAATGTCACGTTGGGAGCAGTGGATACCTCCTGAACTTGAAGAAGGATTTGAATTTCCCTGCCTGGAGGAGCTCTACATACAAAACTGTCCAAATCTGGAGGGTGGTTTACCAGAGTGCCTTCCATCTTTGTTGAAACTGGAAATCTCTAACTGTCAGCAGCTTAATGCTCAACTGCCACGGGTTCCAAAGAGCTGTGAACTGAAGTTATATGACTGTGATCAGTTGCAGAAAAGAAATGAAAAGATGCCGTTGGGAAGTTATGATGAAGTAGCATCACAGTTGTCATCCACTGTGGCTGATCAGATTTCAATCCATTCATATGGTGGCTTTTCTAGATCATCGTCCTCTTTAAGTAAGAACTTGCATGATGATCCCTCAACATCAAAGATGTCTGAGATTCCAAAAGTTGCTGACAAAAATTATGATCAGATTCAGACTGTGTCAAGTGAAGATGGGAAGCAGCACTTCCTTTCCTTTGCAGGTTTCAAAGTTTCAAGTATTACACAGTTAACGGATTTGCCACCTGACCTGCTTAGCCTTAGAATTGAAAGCTGTGATGCCTTAGACTCTCTACCCTCTGGAATAAAGGACAGATCTTTTGAAGAATTGTATATCATTGATTGTATTTCATTCAAGACCTTCCCTCAAGGTCATCTAACCACTTCCTTGAAAACACTTTACATCCGTAACTGCAGAAACTTAGAGTTTCCCCAACCAAAGATACTGAACCAGTTCATAATCCTCGAAGATTTATGTTTAGGGAGTAGTTGTGATCATCTCAAGTCCTTCCCCTTGAATTCCCTCCCAAATCTTAAAACTCTAAGTCTCTGGGACTGCAAAAATCTTGAATCTCTTTCAATTGAGAAGGAATTGCAGAATGATATAAAGTCACTTGATGCCTTGGAAATTAGGGATTGTCCTAATTTGAAAACATTTCCTAAAGAGGGATTGCAAGCCCCAACGCTGTCATCACTTGTTTTGTCAAACTGCAGCAATCTAAAGTCTCTGCCAAGATGGATGCAAAGCCTCATATCTCTTCAGTCACTGCACATAAACAGATGTCCGGAATTGGAGTCACTCCCATCGAGGGGCCTGCCGTCCAGCCTAAATATTCTTTGCATCACTTTTTGTGACAAAATCACTCCACAGAGAGCATGGGAATTAGATAAACTGGATTCTCTTGGTCATTTTGAGATTGAAGGTGGATGCAAAGGAATGTTGTCATTTCCTGAGGATGGTTTGCTGCCAACCAATCTCAAATCTCTACGCATCAGTAGACTTTTGAATCTAAAATGCCTGGATGAGAATGGGCTTCAACAACTCACCTCGCTTCAAACTCTAGAAATAAACTGTTGTAACGAGCTTCGTTCCTTGCCAGAAGATGGGCTGCCTTACTCCCTGTCTTTTCTAAGAATTACAGACTGTTCTTTGCTAAACCAGAAGCTTCAAAAGAGGAAAGGAAAGGAATGGTTCAAGATAGCTCATATTGCTTCCATCCATCTTGATGAGGTAAAATCTCATGAACAACTCTACAAAAGTCCTTGCCACTTGCTTGCATGATTCAAAGAGCAAAAGTGGACGTATTGGTGCAAGGCTATCATACCTAAGTAGCACCTGATGCTTTTTAATTCGTATGTAAATAAGATTGTTAATGATTTACTTTTAGCCTGATATTTCTTTCATTTTCTTGCCAGTGATTAATACAATTGCTTGTCAATCTTTCAACCAGGCACACTTCTACAGGTTTGTCCTCTTAGTATCAATGTCATCAGCTATATCTTTCACTTTTCATTCTCCTTTTTTCCATGCTAAATATCTTAATTAGTTGATTTTTCTTGTTATATAAGCAGCCTTAACTAAATTTTTTTTCTTTTTTCCTTGCTAAATGCCCGTTGTCTTATTTGAGGTTATAGAATAACTGTTAATTCTGAAGCTTTTGTTTGATAATTAGTTCAAATATGTCTACTATGTCTGAAATAAAGGACTGATGACTAGGTGGACTTTCCAATTGTAAATCGCAATATTTTTACAATTTTTTTTTCATGTGATGTTTACTATTTTGATTCAATTGAGCTCTACACTCATTTGTCTCTCAAACACAAGGGTTGACAAAAACAAAGTTCAAAATTTACCTACATGTCTGATTCTGACTATATTCAACTACATTGTTTTAGCGCATGATTTATATGAATTTATACATTGATATATTTCATATAAGCTACTTAGGTCAGTGTTCCATGTATATGCTCTACACCTTAGTTGCTTCAAACTTTCCACATTTTTAGGCTTATCATGTCCTTTTTAAATTATGATTTAAAATGAAAAAGATGATTGAAAACAGATTAGTCAACATTGAATGTTTGCTTCTAGTAAACATTTTTGTAGGTGTCATTATAATATGCTAATATGCAAGTAAAATCGCATGCACAAAAAATCATCATTCTTCATTTCAGGTTTGTGGTTAGCTTGGCTATTAGCATTCTCATGTTTGGTATTTGGCAGATGATAACAGCTTGAAAGACTTTCTTCTGTGGGAGAGTGGGAGTGGATTGCTGTTTTCCTCTCTGTCACTAGCTCCTAAATGCCAAGGCACCTGGAGGCTTTTAAAGATTATCCAAAAATATCCAAATATGCAGGGTGCTGGGGACTGGGAGTGGAAAGGAAGGAGATGCTTGGTGCAAACTGAGTGTTAATGCTGTGTTTTTCTGGTTGCTGAATTATGTGAACTTTCTATGATGTTGTGCAATAATGGCTGATTTGGAGCTCTGTTCTTTGGTACTGTTACTAGCTAGCTATTTCTGGCAAGAAGTGTGTATGAACTCTTGTTTCTTCTTGTTACTTTTTGAATGAATCACACTTGGATATAATATGCAGAAAATACTTCTGAATTTCTGGTGTGTTTCTAATCCTTTTATATCACTTAACATTTGTATGCTTTGTAATGGTTTGCTGCCATTGAAAACAAAAAAGGCAATCAAACACATAATCATCCTCCCAATTCAAGAACTCAACACCAAACGTGAGTTGATTATCCCAAATCAAGAACTTGAATTTTATTGATTAAGCAAGAAAATGAGGAATTGGTCCTTTGAAAATTAAACTGACAGTAACCAATAGCATTCGGGGTCACACATCTAGGCACACAAACTAACTGCACTGCACATTTGACCTTCACAGAGTCCTTATTCATACTTAACATCCCATTCACAAACCCAAGCCCCCATTGTGCACTTAACCGCAATGCAACAAGTATGTTATCAATCGTATTGTGTTGTGTTTGTGATTACATATATTACTTGTTAATACTTTATATTTACACGATACAATTAATATAAATAAATATGAATCGTCACATCCTTAATACTGACAGTGCTATTTGTTGTAGCAGCTTACAATTAATATGAGAAGAGTGGCAGCAAGTGAGAGAAGGGGGTCACTGCCTAGAAGAGATCATGCTAGATACCAATGAATCTTAATTACTAATGTTTCCCTATGCTTTAATGGTTTGATAATGATGAGAATGGTGGAATTTCGTAGCAGGCAATGACCTGCATCATTCCATGAAGAAGCCCATGTCCAATGAAGTTGGAATTGAGTAATGTGGGCTACAATCAGGCCTTGAAAGAATTAAAGGAAGAAAGCCTTTGAACTAAAGCAGAGCCCAATGTCCAAATGTGATTGGACTTTGTAATTAAACACATAAATAAATAATTATTTAATATTGATACTTAGTACTTGGCAATTATTATTTTTAGTTGAAGTTTAATTTTTAAATTAAAAAAGTAAATAAGTGTTATACATCAATAAATGTTCAGTGAAATAATTTTATTTGTACAAAAACATAATTAATTACTCGATTTTATTATACTTTTAAAATTTATCGTTTATAACATTTTTATCATCTATTAAATAATTAATGAAAACAAATAAGACTTTAATTTTTTTTTTAAAAAAAAGTGACATTGCCACATTGCCTTGAAAGACTTTCCTTAATTTCTATTATTTTCAATCTTGTATTCTAACAAAGCGATGTAATCTCAAATGGACCATTAGATGAAACAATTACATTTCAGTAACATGGTATTATTTTCGGCCGTACCACAAAGAAAGAATTATTTTGGTTTCGATACACCCTTTTGAATAATGCTCATATTTCAACATGCAATTGCATGGAAAGTCACTCCATGCTTGTCAACACCTAGTTTAACAAATGATTTAATTATTTTTAAGGCACAGTTGTATTTAATTATTACATAAGATTCCAAATCATCATCTAGTTTAGTAAATTTATTGAATTAAAATAGTATAAAAACCAAATTCATCTCGACACCATTATTTATAATCTCTAGCTAGTTCCCTCGTAATTATTTGGTATTTTTAACATAATTTTGTTTGAAAGTTGGTGCACCATCTGTCAATTTAATTTAAATTATAAAATTAAGATAATCAAATTTCAAAACTTTGACCATTTCCAAACATAAGAAGTCATTAATGTAAAACAATCATTATATATTCATCATTTTTGTTTGTCGTTTTTTTTTCATAATAGATAATTTTTTATTACAGAGAACATATTTAAAACGAATTTTTTTTTATCCAAGATAACGAGGTGCAACTTGCCCAATTAGACTTATTCTCTATCTTTTCCAGCATCTTTTTGTAATTGTGTTTAGTGGTGGAAACATGGTAAACCGTGGATCGATAATCCGCAATACTAAACCTAGGTCAAGGTATATATTCTAATCGATTATAACATTGTTAAGGCATCACCATTTTTATCAATATTGACATATTTAAAGAAAAAAATTAACAATTTTTTTTTTCAAGAAGCACAAAGAAATGAAAAAAAATACAAGAGAAAATATCAAACAATTGTATAAAATTCAAAACGTTTACAAAGAAGGGATAAATAAGCTTAGTTTTAAAATAAGTGAAATGAAAGTTGTATATATTTAGAAATAATCCTAATTACTCTAAAGAATTTTAATTGTCTTAACAGATTATTTCCATAAGATTTGCCTATCATTTTTATTTTGGTTTAGATACATTTATACAATATTCTGCCAAAGAGAAACAAGTACAAATATATATATATATATATGTGAATAAGTATATGAACTCAAAAATAAAGTCAATTAAGTTCATATATTTTTATTACGTTTAATTAAATCTTTTTATTTTTATTTAAAGTCAAATAAATCTTTCACTAATTGTTGATTAATTACTATTAATTAAAACAATTATCAATTTAATGTCACGTGTCAATGATATGGCATGTTGACGTGCCATTCGGGAGGATAACATTATACGAATTGACATATAATGCAGCCAAAATTGTTACTAATTGAATTTTTTTAATTGCTGACTTGATTTTTAACGTTTTATCCAATCAAATATCTTAAAATGATTAATTAATAAATTGATAAGAGTTTTAAGGTTTGGGAAGGAATCCAAGCGGAAGGACCCCAGAGAATCACAGCTGCTTCCTAAACATAAATGTTCAAGGAGAACAAACTGATTCGCAATCTCATTATGTTGGGGAAACTCTAAGTTTCTGCAGTTGCGGATACAAAGTCGTTTCAGTGAACTTGGTTGATGAAGTTGAGGAAAGGTCTTGAGTGAATCACAATCGATTAAGAGTTTTCTTATATAGTTAGGACTAATAAAAAATAATATATTCAAGTCAACTAAGTTGGGTGGTGTCAAGGTCATAAACCATAGCTCTTCAACAACATCAGCCTTATTATTTGCCTGTGGTACCTTACCATGCTTCTCTCGTTTATTTTTACATACCTTTTCTTATATAGTTAGGATTAATAAAAAATAATATATTGGTGAAATTTTAAACCATAACCAATAATGCAACACTAGAACTTATATTTGAGAATTATATATACAATAATTTTTTAATTTTTAAAAATTAAAATCATTAAAAATAAAATTCACATAATAAAAAAAACTATGATAAGTAGGAGATATAACCTATATAATAAAAAATAATAATATGGTTGATGATTCGTAGAAATTTAAAAAAGAAAATCTAGAAAAACTTAAAATATATGAGAAAATAGAATAGAATTGAAATAAATAAATAAACATAAATAATAGTAGCAATATATATAAAAAAAATTAAATAAACACTTTATTTTTTTTATAATTTCACAATACAAGGACAAAAAAGAAAAGAGGAAAATATGGGTGGAGAAACTTAAAAAATTAAAAAAATTTTAAGAATTTAAGTAAAATTGAATCATGCTTGTAAAGTCATTTTATTATTTTTTAATTATATCAATTATTCAATAAAAATTATTTTAAAAAATATATAATATATAAAAAATTTTAAAAATTTTGAAGGGCCATGCAAAGGAACTCTCCCCCATGCCCATATTTCAACATGCCATTGCTTGGAAAGTCAACACCTCTACCTTGACAAATGATTTACTTATTATTTAAGGCAAAACACGTTACAATCAGTTGTAATTAATTAATTAATTAATTAATTAATTAATTAATTTCATTATCACTGTCATATGCTTGTGGCAGTACATAAGATTCCATAGTTTTTGATAATCATCATCTAACTTCTATCCATATATTTTTTTAATAAAAACCATATTTATCTATTTATTTATTAAAATTAACACTATGTAATTATCACATCAAGCTTTTCGAGAAAGAAGTAGACAAGATAAGTCTACTATACATCTCATTAGGTTAATCTTTTAGACAGAAGATAATTGTCTTGTGGCACAGCACGCCAGCTCCCCTCCCATCTGCTGCAGTTAAACTCAACAAACATTTTATTCGATAAAATTTTAACAAGGTAATTAATCATTATTAATATATGATATAAAGAGTCTATTGAATTAAAATATTATAAAAATGAAATTCAACTCAACCTAGCTTCCTCGTAATTATTTGGCATTTCCAATAATTATTGCATTTGAAGGTTGGTGCACCATCTCCCAATTCAATGCAAGTAATGGAAATTAAGATAATCAAAAGTCAAAACTATGAACATGTCACACAGAAGAAGTCATTAGTTTAAGACAATCGTTATAGTATTCATCGTTTTTGTTTGCCATTTTCTCATAATAGATAAGTTTCTATATTGCAGATAACATAGTTTAAATTTGATCCATGACAGCGAGGTGCAACCTGTGCACGATTAGACTTATTCTCAATCTTTTGTAATTGTGTTTAGTAGTTGACGAGCCGATTATCATCTTCTGGGATCGTACTTACCGAGCTCGTCTTGGTTCCCAGTCCAATCTAATAGCTTCTTTTCCTTCGATCCTTCCTTCTGAAAAACGCGAAAATGCCTTGGGAAATTGTGCTTGCAGGGGTTGTGGGAAAGGCGTTGCTCTCGGCGTCTCTTCGAGCGCTGTTTGACAAGATGTCTTCTCGCAAGTTCCTGGACTTCTTTCGGGAAAAGAAACTCGACCACCATAGCTTGCAGACGTTGAAATTCAAGCTCCTAGCTGTCAACTCAGTGCTCAGTGACGCTGAGGAGCAGCCGCATATAATGAACTTGTCAGTTCAAGAGTGGCTGGATGAACTGAAAGACGCTTTGTATGAAGCAGAGGATCTGTTCGCTGAGATCACAAGTGAAGTTTTAAAGTGCGATATGGAAGCTGGGTATCAAACCCCAAAAGAACAGGTAGAAGCCCTTAACACTGCTCTTACAAAGATTGTTGACAGGGTAAAATGTATAGCTGAAGAAAAAGACTTCCTCAATCTGAAGGAAAGCCCAAGTGATAAATCGTTACCAAGATTTCCTACAACTTCCTTGGTCAACGAATCCGAAGAATGCTTCAGGAATAATGAAAAAGAGCTGATAGTCAACTCTTTGCTGTCAGATAGTGCAATGAATGGGAATGGAATACCTGTGATTGCGATTGCAGGAATGGGTGGGATTGGCAAGACAACCCTCGCTCAGTTTGTGTACAACGATGAAAGGGTGAAGACACATTTTAACTTGAGAGCATGGGCTTATGTCTCCGAAAGATCATCTGATGTTTTCAAGGTGACCGAAACAATCTACGAATCAGTCGTGTTGATGCATTCTAATGCTAAAGACTTAAATGCACTTCAAGTTAAACTGGGGAGGGTTCTGATGGGAAGGAAGTTTCTGCTTGTCTTGGATGACATGTGGAATGACAGTCTTACTGATTGGGATCTTCTACAGAGACCATTTCATGTCGGGGCAGGCGGAAGTAAGATCATCGTGACAACGCGTAATCAAAGTGTTTCATCCACTATGCATTCTCTTGTTGTTCGTTCTTTGACACCATTGCCGTATGAAGATTGCTGGTCAATATTTGCAAAGCATGCTTTTGGAAGTGACTATTTGACTGATGGAGATTCTGCATTAGAATCGATTGGCAAGAAGATCGTGGAAAAGTGCCAAGGCCTGCCATTGGCTGCTAAAGCACTCGGAGGTCTTTTGCATTCCAAAGTGGAGCCAAAGGAATGGGATGATGTATTGAATAGTAAGTTATGGGATCTACCAAGTGGTAAGAACCACATTCTCCCGGCCCTAAGATTGAGTTACTATCATCTCCCTTCTCACCTAAAGCAATGCTTTGCTTATTGTTCCATATTTCCCAAGGGCCATGAAATTGAAAGGGAGGACTTGGTTCGATTGTGGATAGCAGAAGGACTAGTGCAGCAGCAAAAGGGTACAAGAAGAACTGTGGAAGTGGGTGAGCAGTACTTTGATGAACTATTATGCAGGTCATTTTTTCAACGATCAGATCATGATTGTTCACGTTTTAAAATGCATGACCTTCTTAATGATTTAGCTCAACAAATAGTGGGAGAGTTCACTTTCAAACTTGAGGATGAAAGCTTACCCTTAAACCCAGAAAGAGTTCGCCATTTATCATGCATACCAAATCGTGATGAAGCCCCCGACAAATTTGAGGCCTTTTATGAAGTATTCAACCGTTTGCGAACCTTCCTACCGCTTAGATCGTCACCCAATTCCAGTAGGGTTCCTTTGACTCCTATAATCTCTAATAGCTTATTTCCAGGATCTGATGATGAAAGGAACTCCGATGATGGAAGAAGGAACTTGCTGACAGAGACAGATGATAGAAAAAGAAACTTGTTTCCAGAATCCAGTCGCCTGCGTGTATTGTCATTATCTCCTTATCATATCACTAACCTGCCTGAGTCAATTGGCAACTTAAAACATCTACGCTACTTGGACCTTTCCCACACTGAAATTCAAAGTCTGCATGATGGAGTTTGTTCTCTGTATAATTTAGAGACATTGAAGTTGTCAAGCTGTTTCCAACTTACCCAGTTGCCTAAAGACATGCGAAATCTTACTAAATTGGAGCATCTCGATATTAAAGGATCAAAGGTGAAGGAGATGCCACCACAATTCGGTAATTTGAGAAGTCTCCAGTCGTTGACTACGTTTGTCGTGAGCAAAAATACTAGTGCGTCAAGAATTAGTGAGTTGAAGAAACTTTCTCTTCTTCGTGGTACTCTTTCCATTGAGGGCCTGCAAAATGTTTTTCAAACAGCAGATGCCTCAGTGGCTAATTTGGAGGATAAAAAGTACCTTGATGAGTTAATTTTTCAGTGGGCACCTGGTACTCATCTTGCACATTATGAAACTGAGGTGCTTGACAAGTTACGGCCTCATGAATATTTGAAGAAGCTCCGCATCAAAAACTTTGGTGGTTCAAAACTTCCAGATTGGTTAGGGGATGCCATTTTCTCCCAAATGGTGTCCCTGTATCTCGTTGATTGTGAAAACTGCTCCTCACTGCCACCGCTTGGGCAACTACCCTGTCTACAAGAGCTTTACATCGTACGAATGAAACGACTACGATGCGTGGGCTCTGAATTTTATGGAAGCAATCTCAAGCCATTCAGGTCCTTGGAAATTTTGCAGTTTGAAACAATGCCATATTGGCAAGAATGGTTACCTTCCTCTGATGAAGGCGCATTTCCTTCCCTCCAAGAGCTCACAGTCTACAACTGTCCCAAACTGGCTGGGAATCTACCGAACCATCTTCCGTCCCTGGTAAAGCTTCATATAATCGAATGTAGGAAACTGAAATTCCTTCATCCGAATGGGAGAAACCAGTACTCTAAGCTTGAGCATTTGCACATAAGGAGTAGCTGTTGTGACCTGGAAACTTTTTCCTTCGACTGCTTCACCAGACTTGTAAAGCTTAAACTCCAGGGTTGCATATTTCTTAGATCCATCGAATTGCAAAGCGAGCATGGGCATCTCACATTTCTTCGAAAGTTGAAAATTGAAGACTGCCCCATTCTGGAAATCTTCTCTGGAAGAGGGTTGCTATCTCTCCAAAAATTAAAAATATCTGGTTGCTCAAATCTCTCTAGTTTTGGGGAAGCTGGTCTGCCAACCAATCTTCAGTCATTTTGTTTTGAGCACTGCCGGAGCCTCCCACCCGAGGATGCTTGGGGACTGCAAAATATGGCCTCACTCATGTTTTTTGAGATTGATGGTGTTAAGGTACCACGAAGAGTAATTAATGGCGTATGAGGTAGGCGTGAGAGTCTAGAGTGTATTAGAATCTCATTTTGAGAATGCTGAGAATAATACTTGATTAGTTTGTGTGTTCAACAAGGATTACAAGTGTTCTTTGTACGTGTTCAAGACTTGCAATTATTGCATGTTAACATCGTATAAACTCCTTTAACACTTGCAATCCTTTAACACTTAATCGATGACTTAAAACTTGTAATTCATGTCTTGACAAATGCTATGCATGTAACTTCCTACTATGAGCATAAATATGGTTGTCTTGTATGAATAAAGTATGCCATTCATTGAAACATGTCTCGTATCTCTATTAAATTCTTTTATGATTCATTAAACAGTGGCTACATACAGCACCCTTATCCCTTATTTTATCTTCATGGTCAATATTCTTAGTCATCAATCTCCACCGAACTTCAATAGAAAAAATTATACAATTTATTCAGTTAAAATGAAAGCTTATCTTCGTAGTTACAACCTTTGAGATGTCATAGAATCTGGAAGTGAGGTACCTATCCTGACAGAGACTACAACCCTCGCACAATTTAAGTAACATAACAAGGAAGTTGCTAAGCGTTATAGAGCGTTGGCATGTATCCATGGAGTTGTTTTGGATGCCATATTTATAAGGATAATGGGACCCAAGTTAGCAAAGGATGCACGAGACAAACTTAGAGAGGAATTCCAAGGCTCAAAAAGGACAAAACAAATATAAGTGATGAATTTATTGAAGGAGTTTGAGACCTTGAGAATGAAGGATATCGAAAATGTTAAGGAATATATTAACAAAATCATGTGAGTGGTGAACTAGGTGCAATTGTTGGCAAAGAATCTTTCTGAAAGCCGTGTAATCCAAAAGGTCATTGTGTTTTTACTAGAAATATTTGAATCTACGATTTCATCATTGAAAGGGTCAAAGGACCTTTCAATCTTAACTCTTACTGATGTAGTGCATGCATTCCAAGTTGCAGAGCAAAAAAGAGTAATGCGAGTTAATAATACAACTAAAAATGCTTTATTTACAAAGATGAAAGGAAATGAAGGAGGTGAGTCAAGCATAAAAAAAGGCTGAAGTGATTAGAAGGAGGGAAAAAGGAGAGGTTCAGTATAACAAAACTCACGAAAAGAGAGCAAGTTCCAGATATGCTCTCATTGTAAAAAAAGGAATCATTCAGAGGCTTACTGTTGGTTCAGATTTAGTGTAAGGTGTCATGCATGTAACCAATTAGGTCACATTGAGAATGTATGTAAAAAAAAACCAGAGAAGCATGATAAGGTACCACAGGAAAATAATAAGGCTGATGTTGTCGAAGAGCTATGGTTTATGACCTTGACACCACCCAACAAAGAACTCTTTGCTTGATACCCAACAAATCAATGTGCTATGGATTGATGTTGTCGTAGTTGACTTGAATCAATGGTTGTTGGACAACGCTTGTTCAAATCGCATGATACCCAACAAAGAACTCTTTGCTAAACTTGATACTCTGCATCAATCCAATATTGAAATAAGTGATGACAAATATTTATATGTAGTAGGGATAGGTACAATTAACATTCAAATGGAATCAAGTATGTCACAAAAGTTTTGATTATTCTTGATATATATTGCTCAAAATCTCCTAAGCGTAAGCCAAATGGTGGATGATGGTTATTTCTTGCTTTTTAAGGATAAATCATGTACTGTGTATGATCCATCGGGTAAGTTTGTTATGAATGTTCCCATGAAATGAAATTGTTATCGTATGAGTTTGAGAGATATTTGTGATCCAGTTTTTGAGGTAAAATTGAATATGACAACCCTTTGGCGTAAATAGTTTGAGCATTGTAATCTTGGTTCCTTGGTATAGGTTAACAAGTCAAGCCTGATGGAGAATCTGTCTTAACTAAATCAAACCAAGTTTGCAGTACCTCTAGATATGTATTAACTCTCAAGAATGGAGTGTTTTCATGGAATTTACACAAGAATCAATGGCATAATCCTTAGCAAAAGCAAAGTATGCAGTAGTTGCTGCAGTTACAAATCAAGGGATATGGTTGAGAAAATTTCTACTTGATCTTGGAATGTCGTTGATGAATCCTTCCGAGGTATTTATTGACAATAAATTTGCAATATCAATAGCTCAAAATCCAGTCATTCATGGGAGAACTAGACACATTCTTGTGAAATATAATGCCTTGAGGGATGCACCAAAGAAAGATGAAATTCTCATATAATATTGCTCATTTGATGATCAAACTGCTGACATTATGACTAAGCCTCTCTTCATGGCTAAGTTTGAACATAATTGAAAAATGTTGATGGTGAAAAATACAAGCGTTAAGGGGTGTTGAGAATAATGGTTGCATGGTCTGTGTGTTCAACAAGTGTCTTTGTATGTGTGCTTTGCTGGTTAATTCAATCAAGACTTGCAGCTATTGCATGTTAACTTCCTTTAAACTTTAACCCTAAACTTTCTTGTTAATATCTCCTTCATTTTTTATTCTAGCCTCCGTCCATAGGAAAGCCAACCAACCATTGAAATTATCTACTAATTATTTAAATTAAATCGAGAGATGGCACATAAACTTCCAAATAAAATTATTGAAAGCAAGAAGGATCATCGAGGGAGGCTAGGTTCTGGTACAGTGGTTGGCATAAAGGAAATATAATGTATTCTTCTCTTCAGATTAAAAGTTGGGTTATACTTGAATAGTTGACTCTAGTACATATTCTCTGAATATAGTATATAATTAATTAGTTCTAATTATTGAAATTATGCATTAATTATTTAAATTATGTATAATGGTTGGCATGTTCTTTTAATTTAATTTAATTTTGAACTTAAGATAATTAAAATTCAAAACTTTGAATATTTCAAACATAAGAAATCATTACTTTATAAGAATCATTATATATATATAAAAAAAAGAATCATTATATGTTCATCGTTATTGTTTGTCAATTTTTTTTTATTGTAGAGAAACATATGATCTCAAAGGAATTTTTTGATACCGAGGGCAACCTCCCCAATTAGTCTTATTCTCTTCAAATCCATACAGACCCAAATTCCAGCTTATCTCATTCCTAATTTTTTAATATATAAAAGTTATCTCTAAATGGGACAACTATTTAACCCGTTGATACAGCAAAATATGTTTTAATTTAATTTTAAAAAGTACAAAATCATATACTTACCAATGAATCAAATGCTCTAGTGTATTTTATGTTTAGTGGTTAATTACTAATTGTTTTAAAATAACCAGTTGCACAAATAAATAAAAACTATCTCAAACAGCTGTATAAATTTTAAAATGTTTACAAAGAAAGGATAAATAAGTTTGGTTTTAAAATAAATGAAATGAAAGTTTAAAATCTTGTTGCATTTCCATTTAATTACTATGTTAATATTTAAAATTTTTAAACATAACTTCATTGGACATGTGTTGACTTTTCTCGCTTGTGAAATTTAAAATTTCAATAGAATGCATATAAGATAATATTTAAAAAAAATAAATCACATTTTTATTTAAATATAAAAAGTGTTAAATTCAAGTATTTATTTTTTTATGGTTGGAGCAATTATACATGAAGATACGTATAGAATGCAAAAATAACATGGTTGTTGTATAACTTAAACTAATATCCCCCAATCACTATAAGTTTATTACCATTGCACCTAACTGAAATTATTCGCCCTTCTTTATATTAGTCCCCAAACCAAAAGCCTTTAGAAATCAACGGGGGCTCCATAACTAGTTTCCGACCGCGGATCCACCTTTGGAATCTCACCAGATCGAGCAAAAGCAGTCCCTTTGTTGCCTCTAACATGGCTGCTCTGTCTACGTCCATTCCGGTGGTATTAGGGAAGCTTAGCTCAATATCAGAATTCCCAAACAAACCTAAGAAATTTGCTGCAAACTTGCAAACGCTTGACTCATCGCTGATGAAAATTAGCTATCTGATTAGGGGTGCAGAGGAGAACCAACAAGATGAAGGCCTGAAGAACTGGCTTCAGAAGATCGAAGATGTTGTGTACGACGCAGACAACCTGGCGGATGAGCTTTTATACGAAGACACGCGATGCAAACGGGACCCTGAGTCTCAAAAACGAGGGCTCTGGGCACGGACGTTCAACCCTTCTTTTGGGGAACGATATGGCAAGGCGATGCAATCAGAGATCAAGCTAATTGTGGAACTTATTGATTTCCTTGTTATGGAAAAACCCAACTTTAACTTCCCAAAGAAAAGAGTATCACACAAGTTGCAGACCACTCCTGTTGTAGATGCAACCGAAGTCGTTGGTAGAGACGAAGACAGGAGACACATCATTGACTTGTTGCTATCAGGGGATGCAGATCTTGATGGGATTGCCATAATCGGCATGGGTGGGTGTGGAAAGACCACTCTTGCGCAGCTTGTATACGGTGATGTATTAGTTCGGAGGCATTTTGATCTCACAGCATGGATAAGTGTTTCCTTTGACTTCGATGTTATGAAAATCACCAGGATGATACTTGAGGCCATCACTCGCCATATTCCTGAGGGCTCTGACCTAAATCTGCTTCAAAGTAGACTGCGCGAAAGCTTAGCGGGGAAGAGATTTCTACTTGTCTTAGACGATGTTTGGAATGAAGATATTAAAAAATGGGACCTCCTACGAACTCCTCTAAATGATGGTGGATGGGGAAGCAAGATCCTGATTACCACACGCAACGCAGAAGTTGCGGATGTTATGGGGTGTTCCACTCGTTATCAGCTAAGACTTTTAACAAACCAGGATTGCTGGCATGTATTTAATAAGTCTGCATTTGCTAAGATGAGTGAAACTGATGCAAAAGATCTGGAGGATATTGGCAAGGAGATTGTGAAGAAATGCCATGGCTTGCCTCTGGCAGCAAAATCAATTGGGAGCCGCTTGCTTTTTAGAAGGTCCCGTCCGGAATGGTATCATGTACTGAAGAGCATATCATTGGAATTCAGACATGAATCATTTTTTCCAATTCTAAGATTGAGCTATGATCACCTCCCCGCTCATCTAAAGCCATGTTTTGCTTATTGCTCGTTGTTTCCCTCGGATTTTGAGTTTGAGAAGGAAAAACTGATCCTCTTGTGGATGGCAGCGGCGCTTCTAGTACCTTCTGCGTTTGGTGGCCTATCAATGGAACAGGTAGGCGCTAATTACTTTGACGGATTATTAAATAGGTCATTTTTTACACCAGTTGGTGGCTCCTACTTTAAAATGCATGATCGTATACATGATTTGGCTAGTTTTGCATCTGAAGGAGTATGTCTTAGATTAGAAGGCAATTGTTCAATACCTAAGGGAACGCGCCATCTATCCATTGTAACCGGCCAATATGATACCCCTGGGAGACTCTACTGCACTGATGAAGCTAACAGATTAAGGACCTTGTTTCTGATTAATTCTCCCTTAGATCATGGATCTTCTCAATTACGTTCTTACGCAGTGGAGAATATTTTGGCGAGACAACAAAGATTGCGAGTCCTACTTTTGTCTCACTTTCAAGAAGCTCAATTCCCTGATTCAATAGGCAAATTGAAACACCTACGTTACCTCGACCTCTCAGAAAGTGCATTACAAAGTTTGCCTGAATCGTTGTGTACTCTGTACTTTCTAGAAACACTGATACTGACAAACTGTGTAAATCTTATTATGTTACCGAGAAACGTTGTAAAGCTGTTTAATTTAAGACATCTCCACATTAAGGGAACTGGTTTGCAGCAGATGCCAGAAGAAATGAGCAGATTAAAACGCCTTCAGACCTTGACTAATTTTATTGTGGGCAATGGGCAGAAAATCAAAGAGTTGGGGGCGCTTATAGCTCTTCATGGAACACTGTCCGTTTCAAAGTTGCAAAATATATCCTCATCATCTGATGCATCATATGCCAAGTTGAAAGCTAAGAAATATCTCAATGAACTGCATTTGGAGTGGAGCGACAGTGAAAGTGACCCAGTCAAGGACACGGCAGTGTTGGAGAATCTAGAGCCTTCTAAAGGATTGAAAAAACTTACAATTCGATTTTATGGGGGCACGAAGTTCCCGTCTTGGTTGGGAGACTCTTCATTCTCAAATATAGTGTTTCTGTGTCTCCGTGACTGCAATAATTGCTCCTCTTTGCCCCCACTTGGACAGCTCCCATCTCTAGAACATCTCATAATTGAAAGGATCATCAATGTCAGTAGCATCGGCCATGAATTCTATAGGGTGGATGAATCCGTTTCTAAACCTTTTCAGTCTCTCAAGACTTTAACATTTGAAAGAATGCCACGATGGGAACAGTGGGTATCACTTCAAGGTGAAGAATTTCCCTGCCTGCAGAAGCTTAATCTAACAGACTGTCCAAATTTGAAGGGTGGTTTACCGAAGAGCCTTCCTTCTTTGGTAGAACTGAGGATCTCCGAATGTCAGCAGCTTGCTGATTTACTTCCAAGGGTTCCAGAGAGTTGTAAGTTGGAGTTATCCAATTGTGATAAGGTGCGCCTGAGAAGTATTGGTGGTAATCTGTCAAGAAATGATGGTGAAGAAGCATCTCGTTTTCCTTCAAGCATGTTTGAGATTTCAGGCCATGACTCTTTTAGCATTCCAGAACACTCCATACCAAGTAAGAAAGTGGATGATTCCTTTGGCTTTCCAGAGCACTCCATACCAAGTAAGAAACCGGATGAATTTTTTGGCTTTCTACAGAGCTCCACACCAAGTGATGAGAGATTGGATGATTCTTTTCTCTTTCCAGAGCACTTCATACCAAGTAAGAAACTGGATGATTCTTTCTCATCTCCTTCTTCTGTGGCATTCAAAGTGTCAAGTATCACAAAATTAATGGAATTACCCCCCGGGTTGCCCAGCCTCAAAATTGAGAGGTGTGATGCCTTAGAGTCCCTACCTACAGGAACACTGGACAGACCTCTTCTTCAACGTCTGTATATCGTCGATTGTGATTCACTCAAGACCTTTCCTCAACTTCATCAACCAAGTTCACTGAAACGACTTTATATCCACAACTGCAGAAACTTAGAGTTTCCCCAACATAATGAGATTGCGAATCAGTTTATTCTCCTTGAACATTTATGTTTAGGAAGCAGCTGTGATTCTCTGGGGTCCTTCCGCTTGGATTCCTTCCCAAACCTTAAAACTCTTAGTCTCTGGGACTGCAAAAAACTTGAATATCTTTCAATGGAGAAGGGTTCGCAAAACGATCTAAAGTCACTTGAGGTCTTGGAAATCAGGGATTGTCCTAACTTGACAACTTTTCCTGAAGAGGGATTGGAAGCGCCAAGCTTGACATCACTTGTTTTGTCCAACTGCAACAACCTCAAGTCACTGCCACAATGGATGCAAAACCTCACATCTCTTCAATCACTGCACATAAACAAATGCAGGGAATTGCAGCCACTTCCACCGTGGCGCCTGCCTTCCAGCTTAAATATACTCTGCATCTCTTTCTGTGACAAAATCATTCCTCAGACAGGGTGGGAATTACATAAACTTCATTCTCTTAGTAATTTTGAGATTGAGGGTGGATGCCAAGACATGTTGTCATTTCCAGAGAACCGGCTGCTGCCAACTAATCTGAATTCTTTACGCATCAGCAGCCTTTCGAGTCTGAAATCCCTGGATAAAACTGGGCTTCAGCAACTCACCTCGCTTCAATCTCTAGAAATAAACGGGTGTAACGAGCTGCGTTCCTTGCCAGAAGAGGGGTTACCTTCCTCCCTATGTCATCTTAGTATCACGGACTGTTCTTCACTGAATTCGAAGCTTGAAAAGAGGAAAGGAAAGGAGTGGTTCAAGATAGCTCATATTCCTTCGATCCACCTTGGGTGAGGTAAGAATCTCTTAAAACATCTCTAGATGAGAGTATCATACCTGAGTATCAACTAACTGCCTTTAATTTTTATGTGAAAAATAGTGACAAAACTTTGTCGTTGTTTATTTAATGCTTAATATATCTTGCATTTGCAGTCAGTGATTAATAAAATAGAAATCAATTAAATTTTTAAATTAAAACAAAGGTTAACTTAGGATTTTTTAATTATGATATTTTGCAGATGACAACAGGTTAAACAGACTTTCCCTTTGCGGGAGTCCATTGCTGCTTTGCTCCTAAATGTCAAGGCGCCTGGAGGCTTTGAAAGATCATCCAAAAGTATTAAAATAATGCAGGGTGCCCGTGGAGAGGAAAGGAAGGAGATGCTTGGTTCTAGAATTGCCGAGCGTTAATGCTGTGTTTTTCTGGTTGCTGAATTATGTGAACTCTTTCTATGCTGTTGTGCAATAATGGCTGATTCTGGAGCTCTGTTCTTTTGTACTGTTACCAGCTGTTGTTGGTATGAAGTGTGTATCTTGGTGTTACTTTTGAATGAATCACTCTTGCATAGAAATATGCAGAATATAAATCTGAATTTCTGGTGTGTGTTTCTAATCCTTTTATATCACTTAAAATTTATATGCTTTATAATGGTTTGCTGCCATTGGAAACAAAAAAGGCAATCAAACACATAATCATCATCCAAATGACCCCAGCTGAGCAATTTCTTGTGGTTGGACCTCAGATGTGAGGAAACAAAAAATTCCCCTTTTTTCTGATAAGAACAGGGGTGTTTATTTCTTTATCATATCATCCAACCTGAAACTTAAAGACATTTATAAGTTAATTTTGAGCACTCCATGAAAATGTTTGTTTAGCTCATTCATCTGCTAAGAATTTAGCAGTTTGTTCATGCAATGCATAAAATGGCAGATGGTAAGGCAAGCTCTGCTTTTCATGTTCTCCTCTTGCTTTTTCTAGTGGCCTGGTTCATGCAGTCAATCATTTAGAACCTAACTCCATGTTTTCCTGTTGCATTATCTGTTTCTATCAATTCAGTTATGTATGTTTAGAACTATGATTCTGTAATTGTTGTTAGAATTCTGATATTAGGATTATTTCACTATGGTATATGATGCCTAGCTATATACATATATATAATGGAACCCAGTTTTAATCGAGCCTAGGCTACAATAAGAACAAAGCTATCCTCCCTCTCACAGTTGTCGGGCAAAGCCCACTGAAAGTGATGCACCGATCTAACCCCCAATTTAATTAATTGTAGGCTTTCTAAATGCAATATCTTTTTAAATAAAAAGTATAATACTTAAAAAAGTTATTAAATTATTTTTAAAAAATTTAAATAAATTTTTTTTATTAATTTAATCAAGTTTTTATATTTTTATTTTGAGTCAAATTAACTTTTATAACTAATGATTAATTTATCATTTTATAGCATATAATGCTAATGTAATATGCAGATTCATCATAATATATGATAATATATGATATGATAACATAATCCATACGACATTTCCATCATTCATGTTAGTGTCATGTGAATATAAAATAAAAATTGATATTTTGATTAATGATAATTATGCAACAGTTAATAATAAAAGTTTATTTGATTTAAAATAAAAATATAAAGATTTGATTAACTACATAAAAGAATAAGAATTTATTTAAATTTTTTAAATCGTTGATGAATTTTTCCTAATTATTAATTGGGTGCAATGAGTGTAATGGGAGCAATTTGGGCATTAGCAATTGGGGCATCATTGGCTTATAATACTTGAGTAAGAACTCCTCTTAACCCAAGTCTGAGGCTTCTTCATGCCAGGTACCTTCTCTTTTCCAAGCATAATTAACCTGCTCAAATTGCATATTTTTCATTAGCAATTTTGTGTGTGAAATTATTGATGAGATGTGTTTGATTTTGATAGGATGCACACACAAGCCCTTAGCACTAGCGGCGCTATCTGGTGTAGCATCTTACCATTACTATGAGAAGAGTAGCAACAAGGAAGAGAAGGTTGCCAATGGCTAAAAGAGATTCAGACTACTTATATTATGTAGAAGTTATGACTGAAAATGGTTTGGTGATGATTGATAACTCTATTATATAGAGTTATTATATGCATATTTGGAGCTTGAATTTTGCTAAATCTTTTAGGTTTTTTTTATATATTTAGGTAGTTTCTAGTTTTCTTTTTAGAGATAGTTTAACTTATGTGATGCCAAGTTAAATTTATGCAAGTTTAGCTTAATTTCTTATCAAAATCCCTTAATTCAGCCTCTGATTATTTAATCTCTTAATGTTGAAGGACATGCGAAGACTTAGAGCATGAATGCAAAGGAGGGTGCAAGTGAGCTTAAAAGTAATTGAATAGTCTAAAGTATTTACAGCATAAATTGAACTATAGAAGTTCGATCGAGGTGAATCTTGAACCAATGGAAAGCCAAGAGGATGAGCTAGAACTTTGATGTTTAGCACTTGGCCCAAATTAGAAGGAATCATGGTAAAAAATGAAGGTTGAAGTGAGGTCCATAACAGCTTTGTACTATGCAACTTACAGGAGAAAAACATGGAAACAGAACCTCCAACGCTACAGCACCAAATTTCCAGCACTGCAGCGCTGTCCAGTGAAGCAAAGATGTCCAAGTTAGAGAGATTTTCGCTACAGCGAGATATAGGGCAAATCAAGTCAGAAGGATTTTCGCTGTAGCGAATTTTCATTCTCGTTTCAGCGAAAATAAAGCTGTTGGCAATGCTAAGTTAGGAACAAATTCACTGCAGCGAAATTCCATTCTCGCTGCAGCAAGAACACGTCAGATAATGAATATTCTTGCACAAGTTTCTAGGTCAAGCTGAAAAAAGAGGGGGTATAAATAAAAAGTTTTGCACTGAGAAAAAGGGGGTTTGGAGAAACCATTTTGGGCAAAAGAAGGCAAGAGCAAAAAGGGAAAAAAAAGAAGAGGAATCAAGAGTTGAAGGATCAAAAAGCTGCAACAGAACATTTTCTCACTCTAGATTTGATTCTCTCTCTCTCTCTAACTCTTTTTGTAGAATAATGTTTTTGTTTGCT
>NW_018397270.1:3978064-3993722 GCF_002168275.2 Theobroma umbraticum | reverse complement strand
CTTTCCTTTTGAACATGTTGAGCTAGAGTTTTTAATTTAAGATTATGGTAGATGCTATTGTGTAGTTGGAATACTTTAGATTCATTCTTTACTTGCCTTTATGAGAATATCAATGTTTATTCAAATTTATGCTTATTGTCTCATTTGTTGCTTGATTACCAGTAAGTTGAGTATGGGGTTTTAGATGATGCTTGAGAAGGATAATTTAAACGGACCCAAATTTGAGTAATGTATGTTCATTCTATATTAAGAAATTAAGTGGGGTGATTATTTAATAGGATAGACATATACCTATTAATCATACATAGTCATTATAAGTCCTAAACTTAATAAACTTAGCTTTAGTTAATTTTCTATAGACACATAGATAGTTAATGAAGCTAGGCAATTGTGTGATAAATAGAGAAGTTATACATGCATCTCAGGGAACGTAGCGACTAACATTGTTTTCTATAAAAAGTAGGTAGTTGATTGATCTTGTATCCTTACAAAGCAATAGCTGAAACCATAGTCCTAGGATTTAATTGCATTGTTTCCTCACTACACATTTAACTTACAATCCTTAGGTTAAATTAAACTTTTAGAGTAAACTTTATTTCAATTTTAACAACTTGTTCTTTTTGTGCTTGGATAAAACTTAGCTTGTTACAATTTTAATAATTAGTAACAAATAGTAAACCAAGTCTTAGAGGGATCGACAAACTCTACTTATCACTATATTACTTGTTGCGACCGTATGCACTTGCACGTAGTCTTCGCTTGTATTTTGTCACACAAGCAAAAGATTTAGTTAAATCACAACAATGATTGAATGGTTTGATGATGATGATGATGAAAATGGTGGAATTAATGATTTAGCAGTAATGAAATTACGCAAGCAGCCTTTTTTTTTAAGAGAACCTTTTGTCCAAATGTTTCCCTTGTTGATCTTCTATCAGTTTCTCTTCAGAAAAAGCAGGCATGCCTGCTATAAACATTACACCGTGCATCAGATGCAGAAAGAATTGTCTTAAACTATACAAAAAACATGCACACTTGTCCTCTTCTAAACCCTAACTTGGACATAAACTCTTGTTGATGCTATCCCCTGCAATATTTTGCAATTCATGAAGCTTGCACCTCATTATCTCTTTAATTCCAATACATAAGATTTATGCTGACAGGACTCATTTCTTTCCTTTTTTTTGTAAAGAAAGGCAAAAATAATTTAATTCAATTTGAAATGGTAATGGATAACAAGGATTAAGGTCAAGGTCAAATTTATCACTATATTATTGCTCATATTAAATTTTATGACTATATTTCAAATTTATTGAATTTTATTAACATATTTTCTATTTTATTTTTTTAATGTTTATGATGGGGTTATTGTTATGATTGTATTGAATAGTGTTTTGATTAGGATAGTTTAATTCTAATTAAACTTTTATACCTTGTTAAGCAGATCTTTATATCTAGTTATACTAAGATAACATATCCTAATTATATTAGGATAAGATTATTGTACTTGGCCTTATAAAAAAACCCTCTGTGGTTAAAAAATAGTGAACACTTAGATTTAGAGAGAGTGATTTAGGTGTATGTGAGATAAAGGTTGTGAGTTTAAGACTATTTTTATAATCTCTTAATTTATCTCTTAGTGAATCATTCTCTATAGATGTGGCTGTGGATGTAGGTCATCAAAAGACCAAACCACGTAAATTCTTATGTTTTTGTGGGTGTACTTAATTTCTTTTTTCTTTATTCTATTGATTGAGTAAGATTTTGAGCAATCCTTTAGAGATTATTTCGCAATTTTCGCAATAAATTGTTATGAGGGCTTCAAGGTCTTGAGTTAATCTGAATCTTGCTATAATAACTTTTTTGACCAAGTATGAGATTGAAAAGTTTAATGAAAGAAATGATTTCAGCTTGTGGCGTTTTAAGATGCGTGCATTGCTAGTGCAACAAGAACTGTTGAAGGTATTGGAAGGAAAATACCATTTTCTCTCAAATTTAGCTGATGATGAGAAAGATAATCTTATGGAAAAAGCACAAAGTGCTATTCTCTCAACTTTATTTAATAAGGTGCATAGAGAAGTCATGAATGAATAATCTCCTATTGCAACGTGACTTAAACTTGAGAGTATTTATATAACCAAATCCATGATGAATGAGCTTTATAGGAAGCAACGATTGTTAACTCTTAAGATGTGTGAAGGTACATTTGTTAATACCCACGTTGATGAATTTAATAGGGTTATTTTTTATTTCAAGAATATCGATGTTAAAATTAGAGATGAAGATCTAGCCTTAATTTTTTTTATATTTTTTTCCTTCATCATATGAAAACTTCATGGATACTATGTTATATGACCAAGAAACACTCACTTTGAAGGATGTAAGGACATCTTTAAATTCCAAAGAATTGAAGGAGAAAGTTGGTGGTATTCGAAATGAAAATCAAACAATTAGCCTGATTGTGAATAAAGGAAAAGATAAAGAGAATGGCATAAACAGAAAAGGTAAATCTAAAGCAAATGGAAAGACTTGTTGAAATTGTGATAAAAAATGACACTTTCAACAAGATTGTACCAAATTCAAGGACGATGAAAAGATCAACAAGTTTGAGAGTACTACAAACGTGGTTGAAGATAACTTTGATACTTTTGAGGAAGCTTATAGTGTTCTTACAATAACCAATGATAACTTGATGGATACATGGATGTTAAATTCTGCTTGTTGCTTCCACTTATGTGCCTAGCGTGATTGGTTTATAACTTATCAATCTGTTGATATAGCAACTATATAATTAGGAGATGATTTCTTTCTCTCAATTATTGGGATTGGCATAATTCGGTTCAAGATGTTTGATAGTATTGTAAGGACACTTGAGGTGAGACATGTCCTTGACATGAAAAAAAATTTGATATCCTTGAGTTTGTTAGATAAGAAAGGCTACAAATGGAGTTGCCAAGATAATGTCTCTAAGGTATCTAAAGGAGCCTTAACTATCATGAAGGACAAGTTATCTAATGACTGTTATCTTTTAGTGGGAAACACAATCATTGGAATTGTTTTTGTAGTTTCATCCAATGTCCTGATTATGATGTTTTATATTTATGGCATATGAGATTGGGTCATATAAACGAGAGAAGAATGACAAAACTGAGTAAGTGTGATTTACAATGTAATCAAAAAATTAAGAAGCTAGATTTCTGTGAGCATTGCATCTATGTCAAACAACATAAAGTGAAATTTAGCACTACAACTCATCGAACCAAGAGTACAATAAACTGCATCGATTCAGATTTGTGGGGCTTTTCTTCAATGGCTTCAAAAGGAGGATCATTATACATGTGGACCTTTTTTAATGTTTTTTCAAGAAAAGTGTGGATGTATTTCTGAAGGTTATGAGTGAAGTGTTAACCACCTTTTTGCATTGAAAGGCATTGTTTGAGAAGTAGATTGGAAAAAGGATTAAAAGCATCCAAACAAACAATGGTTTGGAATTTTGTAGGTGAGTTTGGTATGTTTTGAAAGAATGAGAGAATCCTTATACATTGGTATTGCAGAGCAGATGAAGATAACACTTTTAGAGAAAGCAAGATGCATGCTTTCTAATATGGTCTACCCAAAGTTTTTTGAGTAAAATTTATTAACAAAGATTGCTACTTGATAAATCAGTCTCCATCAACTGTAATTGATTTAAGACTCTCAAGGAAGTTTGGTTTGGTAAGCCCGGTGATTACTCTATATTAAGAGTATTTGGTTGCTTTGTTTATGCTCATGTGAGTGATGGTAAACTTGAACCAGAGGCAACGGAGTGCATATTCCTAAACTATGCATATGGAGTGAAAGGTTATTAATTGTGGTGTATTGATTGTAAGTCCCCCAAGTTTATAGTGAGTTAAGATGTTACCTTTGATAAGTCTACATTACTTCATGGGTTAAAGTTTAGAATTGCAATCACATTGGACCAAGAAGTTGGCAAGCACGTGGAGCTTGAAATCAATGCTCCTGGGACAGTACGGGATAGTAGTAAAGTCCAAAATGAATCGCAAGAGGTACAAGAATTGGTATCTCATATACAACAACGAAGCATTACTTGTGTCAATGATGATTTTGATTTTTATGTTTTATTTGTAAGAGTAGAGATTGATGAGTTATGATCGAGGTAGTGAAAGAGGCTTTATGGCTTCAAGGATTAGTTAGTGATCTTGGTTTTGCACAAACATATGTAATTGTGTTTTATGATAGTCAAAGTGTCATACAGTTGACTTAAAAATCAAATGTTTCAAGAGAAAACCAAACACATCCAAGTCAAATATAACTTTGTTTGAGAAATTGTTTCTAGACGTGAGATTGTAGTGAAGAAAATAGCTACAATTGAAAATCCAACATATATGGTGACTAAGTTAGTTTCTAAGATAAAACCAAAGCATTGCTTGGACTTAATTGGTGTTCATAGTGCTTGAGGCCCTTTTAGGGCATTGGCAATGTTGATAAAGATTGATTCATAAAGTGGAGCTTAGTGAATTCAAGCCTAAAGTGGAGATTTGTTATAGTACTCTTGAATTGTGTTTTGGCTAGGATAGTTCAATTCTAGTTAAATTTGTATACCTTGTGAAGTAAGTCTTTAAATCTAACTATATTAGGATAACATATCCTAATTGTATTAAGATAAGATTATTATATTTGGCTCTATAAAAGGACTCTATGAGGTTAAAGAATAGTGAACACCTAAATTTAGAGAGAATGATTTGAGTGTATATGGGATAAGGTTCTCTATTGCTGTTCTCGTGGACGTAAGTCATTAAAAGATTGAACCACATAAATTCTTATGTTCTTGTAAGTGTGCATGATTTCTTTCTTTCTTTATTATATTGATTGGGTAAGATTTTGGGCAACTCTTTAAAGATTATACTGTAATTTTCACAATAGTTATTTTATCTGTGATGTCTGTTCAAGGAGTACCTTGGAGAACTATGTTTGGTGTTGCTTGTTGGCAGTTGTGGAAGTGGAGAAATCTTACAATTTTTGAAGGTCGCTTAATACTAGTTGGGAGCCATTTTGAATATAGTGAAAAACACGGCTGGTGCAATAAAGGATGTTGTGGCTATATCGTTAAGTACTTCGAGGAAACCTTAATAAAAAGGAGGAGGCTTTAGTGGGTTGGTCAACGCCACCATTAGGTTGGATTGCAATTAATTCAAATGGAGCTTTCCATGGTTCAGTTCATAAAGCTGCTGTTGGTGGAGTTCTTAGAGGACCAGATGCCATATGGCTTGGGGGCTTTACTTGCAAGTTGGGTGTGTGCACTGTTTATCATGTGAAATTATGGGACATCAACCATTGGCTCTAATTAGTTTGGGAGAAAGGTTTTCGTATGTTTTTTTTTTTTAAATTGAGTAAGAGGGGATTCAAACTCTATTCTTTAGGTAGGGAAATTATGTACTAACCAATAAATTAAATGCTCGATACCCAAGTTTTTGTATGGTTAAATTACAAGTTGATAATAAATGGTAGTGCAAGCTGTTACTTCTCCTTTAATCATCCTTCTGCTAATTTGGATCTAATACGAGCAATTAGAGAAATGTTAAATCGACAATGGGAAGTCTTAGTAAAGCACATTTTATGGGAAGGTAATCAACTAGCTGATCTCATGGCTAACAAAGGGTTTGGGTTAAAGGTTGATTTCCGATTGTATGATAGTTCTCCATATGAAGTTACATCTATACTGTGGATGAAAATCTTGATGCGATTGCCTTAGTTGACGAGTGTGAGTTGGGCAAGGCCAGCCTTGCGCAGCTCGTCTACAACGATGAAAAAGTGAGTACGCATTCCGAACTAAAAGCATGGGTAGCTGTTCCCATGGCCTTTGACCTTCATAAAATCACCAGGACAATTCTTGAGGCCACCACTTTGTGCAGCATTAAGGATCTCATGTCACTAGAGCTCCTAGATAAATTGAGTGCAAGCTTAGATGGGAAAAGATTTCTACTAGTCTTAGACGATATTCAGTATTTGAATAATAATGTATGGTACGCCCTACGAACTTCTCTCAATTCTGGTGCAAGGGGAAGCAAGATCATTGTTACTACACCCAAGGAAGAAGTGGCATTTGTTATGGGCTGTTCCACTCTTTATCATCTAAATCCATTGACAGAGGATTTTGCTGGTCCATGTTGGCAAAGTCCGCATATGCGGGGAGGGATAGACGTGAGGTTATAACGCTTGAGGGTATTGGCAGGAAAATTATGGAGAGCTGCCGCGGTATACCTTTGTGCGTAAGTGTAATTGGAGGGCTCTTGCGTTTCAAAAAGACCCGTGAAGAGTGTGCCATGTCCTGGAGGACCTGCAAAAAACTAATAACCATGATTCAATTTCATCAATTCTACTGTTGAGCTATTATCACCTTCCTGCACTGCTAAAGCGCTGTTTTGCTTATTGCTCGCTGTTTCCCAGAGATCATGAGTTTGACAAGGAAGAACTGGTTCTCTTGTGGGTGGCGGAAGGCTTTCTACAAAAGTCTAGTGGCCCATCAATGGAAATGGTAGGTGCTGAATGCGTTGACGGTTTACAGAAGAGGTCATTCTTTATACCAGTCGACAACTCACATTTTAAAATACATCGTTATATGCATGATTTAGCTAAGGCTGTATCTCGAGGAGTTTGTCTCAGATGGGAATCTTATACAATAATCCGATCCGCAATAGCTAAAATGATTCACCATCTAGGACTTTAAAATTTGGGGAAATGTCACGATGGGAAGAATGGACACTACTTGAAGTAGATGGCGAAGAATTTCCCTGCCTGGAAGAGTTTTACGTTATAAACTGTCCACCATTGAAAGGGGATTTACCAAAGAGCCTTCCAACTTTGGTAAAACTGGAGATCAGTGATTGTGAACAGCTTGAGGCTTCACTTCCACAGACTTCCGAGCGTTGTATACTGAAGTTAGACAACTGTTACAAGGTGCAGAAGAAAACTCAAGATAAGACACTATCGAAAAGTGATGGTGAAATTGCATCACAGTTCTCTTCAAGTATGACTGAGATTCCAGACAATGAACTGCAGTTGGAAGAGAATAGAACTAACAAAAATCCAGCAAAGGAGAAAGCAGTGCAGGAGTATATAGAGCCGTCTGGAAAGTTGGAAGAGCCTTCAAAAAGTGATGGTGAAATTACACCAGAGTTCTCTCCAAGTCTGATTCATCAAGAGCAAGATCATATTCAGCCAACACCTTCATCAAGTGAAGATGGAAATCAGCAGTTAATGGAACTGCCAACTGACTTGCACAGCCTCAGAATTGAGAGATATGCTTCGGATAAGCTTCCTAAAGAAATATTGGGGAGATCTTCGCTTCATCATTTATATATCATTGATTGTATTTCCCTCAAGAACTTTACCCAGTGCCCTTCATTAAAAGCACTCTATATCCATAACTGCAAAAAGTTAAAATTTCCACAACCAAACAAAGTGATGAACCAAGATGCAGGGCTAGAAGATTTATGTTTAGGGAGTAGCTGTGATTCTCTCAAAATTTTTCCGTTGAATTACTTCCCAAAACTTAAATCTCTTAGTCTGTGGGACTGCAGAAATCTTAAGCATCTCTCAATTGAGAAGGGATTGCAGAATGAACTTACTTCAATTGATGCCTTGGAAATCAAAGATTGTCCTAATTTGAGGTCCTTTCTTCAAGAGGAATTTCAAGCTCCAAACCTGACATCACTGGTTTTTTTCAATTGCGGGAGTCTCAAGTCACTGCCAGGGATGCAAAGCCTCAAATCTCTTCAGTCACTGTATATAAACAAATGTCCAGCACTGGAGTCACTTCCCGTGGAAGGCTTGCCATCAAGCCTAATCATACTTTGCATCTCTTTTTGTGACAAAATCACCCCCCAAAAAGGGTGGAAGTTAGAGAATCTTCATTCTCTTAAGTCATTTTGAGATTGAAGGTGGATGCCATGAGTTGGAGTCATTTCCAGAGGAGGGGTTGCTGCCAACAAATCTTAACTCTCTACGCATCAGCAGGCTTTTGAATCTTAAGTTCCTGAAGAGTGAGGGGCTTCAAAAACTCACCTCTCTTCAAACACTTGAAATAAATTTCTGTAACAAGCTTGTTTCCTTGCCAGAACACGGGCTGCCTTCCTCCTTGTATTCTCTAAGTATCACAGACTGTTCTCTGCTGAATCCGAAGCTTCAAATTAGGAAAGGGAGGGAGTGGTTCAAGATAGCTTATATTCCTTCCATCCATCTTGATGAGGTAAAATCTCACAAACAACTCTAGAAGACTTTTTTAATTTGTATGTGAAATACAGTGAACAATACTTCGTTAATCTGTTTCTTGAAGCTTGATATTGTTTTCATTTTCAGGTCAGTGATTAATACAACTGCTTGTCGATTTCAAACCAGGCACGCTTCTACAGGTTTTTAATCTTGTATTCTTAGTCAGCTTTAGCTTCTTTCATCTATCAGTGATTAATACACTTCTTTCATCTAACATTTACCAAGATTCTGCTTAAAATTTTCCACCCTTTTTCAGGCTAACAATGTGCAATGAAAAAGATGAATTAATGCAAATCATTCAACATTAAAAATTTGTTTATGCACAAAATATTTTTCATTCATTTCATTTTTTGGTGGTTTGGCAGTTGACACAGGTTAGGGAGTGCCATCTCCTTGTGCTCTCTGTCACTAGTTCCTTTAATTCAAGGTGCCTGGAGGCTTTTAAAGATTGTTAACAAAATGTATCAACATGTACAGAGTTGGGAGTAGAATTGGAAAGCAGATTGTTTGTGGTTTGCTGCTGGACCTGCTTGGTAGCAATGCTGTGTTTCTCTGCTTATCCATTTGTTACTTTTGCCTTTGGGGATTTAGGGGCTTTAAATTTTCCCCTTTGAAATTGTCTTTTGCAGCTGTATTCCTTTGTACAGTGACTAGCTATTGCGGTATAAGTATGAACATTTGTATCTTGGAGTGACTTCTGAAATAACTCACTCTTACCGTGTACAAATACATAGAATATATACTTCTGATGTGTGTTTCTATTAGGTTAATGTATCACTAGAGATTTGTTTGCTTCAAATGGACTCGGTGAGCCTTTCCATGCTCCTTGCTCTTCCAAAAACATTCCAAGATGGAAATCCTCCAAAGCTTGGATTAAGTGGTTCCACTGGTCTATTTCCCAGTCAAATAAATTTGTTCTCAACTTTCAAAAAAAAATAAATGTGTAAATATTTTCTCAGCTCAATCTTCTCCAAGTCTGGATTTCTAAACTTTGATTTAGAAGCAACACTTACTGTTTCATGTTTGTTTAGCTTATCATATGTTCTTGAAGTTGCAATTTTTGTCAATGATTCATCTGTTGCAAATTTCAGCAGTTTGTTCATGCAAAGACGTGGAATGATATACTGTTAATCATGCAAAGATGGGACCAGGAGAGGAGACAGGAGCTGGTCAGGCAAGCTGGCCTAGGAAAGCCAATTAATATTTTGGAAATGTTAAGAAAGTGGTTAAAGGTTGGAGGTGCTAGCCTTGCACATCCTGGCTGTTGTGAAGTTGGAAAGTCTTTTTCTTCTTCCTAACTTTCTGATTTTCATTTTTCTAATCAAACCCACTCCCTCCCTCCCTCCATTGTTTAAGCCCTTCCAGGGCTTCTTTGAAACTCACTCAAAACACATTGTCCAACCAACTTCCCATCTTTCCTTGGCTGACAACAACATACTTCTACCTTCCTTTTTGGTATACCTTCATCCATTGTCTCTTCTACCCCTCTCTTAATCCTTGTATAGATGTAAGCAGAGCAATCTTTTGAAGGTTGAATTGGTCATTTCATTTGGATTAAAACATGCAGGCCATCATCATGAATAGAATAAGGTTTAACAAACTTCCATCATTATCACAATTATTTAATTTGAGTTCAGAACAAGAAAATACCATTCACCTCCCTCAATATTCATCCCCCTACTCTCTGTTCTTTCATTTTTGTTTCTGCAGAAAGTCGAGGAAATCAAGGCAAGAAATGGATTGTTCTATCTGCAGTTCGATGCCATTCATTCTAAGGCCCCCAAGGAATACCATCTGTGGAGCATGCTATGAAGGAGCAAGGAATGTAATCACTTTGATGAACAAGCTCGATCAAAATGATGGTAAAGGAAGCGATAAAGCCAGTAATGTTCCTGTTTCATCTTCACAAAATTCGTGTAAGGCAAGCTCTGCTTTTTCATGTTTTTCTTGTCTTTTTTCCGGTTGCCTGCAGTCAATCATTTTCAGAACCTATGACTTCATGTTTTCCTGTTGAATTATCTGTTTGTATCAATATGATGCCTAGCTACATTGGGTTTATTACAGCATGGAATATGATGGCTAGCTACATCCATGACTAGCATTAGATTTATTTATTGGATATGAAAGCAACAGAATTTTTGTTTAGCACATTTATGGTGTAATTCCTTCAAAGTTCAGACCTTGAATCACAACACCTCTCATGACCATTATTATAATACATAAGATTGTTATAATACACCTTTCAAGACCTAATATTCTTATTTATTCTATATTACAAATTTACTTTTCATGGCCATTGACAAAGCCATATTATAATACAAAAGATAGTTGAGTTTGAACAAGGTTGACCCACTTTTTCTTTTGCAACAAAATTTAATTTTCAATTCTACTCACTTCGGGGTTTTTTTTTTGTCTATTTTTCTTTTTCAGAATGTTTCAAAATATACGATTTTTTTTTAGATACCTAAACTTTTTACTTTTTTATATGATAAATTTACTTTTTATAATTCTTTTTGTACTTTTTAATACTAAAAGACATTAAACATTTATGTTATAAAATACATGAAAACCAAAGTTTTTGTTTTAATCTTCATAAAGCAGCTCCTGTCCTGGTACACACAGCCCAGTTTTAATTGAGCCTAGGCCACAATAGAAACAAAGCTATAGCTATCTCCCCTTCTATACTTGTGGGGGCACAGCCCACAACCCCAGTTTCATTCATTGTAGGATATCTATGATTAAAAATTTCAGGGAAATGTTGAAAAGTACAAAAACAGATTCCAATTCATCTACCATTGTTGTTTTCTCTTGAAGAAATTTTCTTGGTAGTAAAAGTCAATCTTGTTCCACATTCCAGAATGTAGGCTAAAGTAGGTGTTCTTCCTTGTCTTAGCCACAGCCACTTGCAAATCTTACCAAATGGATAACAAGCATGAAGGACATAGAAGATGATCTGAATAAGAAAATAAGCTTCTTGAGTGGACTTGTTGTGGCTTTCAGAGATCAAATTCACACTGACATTCAGCTCAAGCCTGGCAACCATGGGCCTTGCATACCAGCACACAAAGCTTTACTAGTAATTCTCTACCTACCTCCCAGTCCTCGTGTTTTTATTCATTTTCCCGTAAACTGAAATCAATTATTCATTTAATAAATTTACAGGCAGCAAGATCAGAGATCTTCAGGAACATGTTAGACTCAGATGGCTGCAAGGCTCCACCAAGTGACACCATTACTCTCCCAGAGTTGAACACTGAAGAGCTGGAGTCTCTCTTGGAGTTTCTTTACAGTGGGAACCTGCCCTTCGACAAGCTAGAGAAGCATGTCTACTCATTGTTTGTTGCAGCAGACAAGTATGAGATCCCATACTTGCAGGAGTTCTGTGAGAGGTTCCTGTTGAGTTCCTTGAATGCCTCCAATGTTCTTGAGATCCTAGAAATCTCAGATGTTTGTTCAAACAAGACGTTAAAGGAAACTGCATTGAACTTCATTGTTAGAAACATGGAGGATGTAGTTTTCTCAGCCAAGTATGAGGTTTTTGCACCCAAGAACCCTCACCTTGGTGTGCAGATTACCAGGGCATTTTTAATGGATTCCAAAAGCAAAAGAATTAATGGGGTTTGATACCATTGCCATTTGATGATATGCTCAGGCAAAAGAAAAAACACAATTAAGGGGAAACTACCAAGAATGTATAGAGACATTTTTACATGGAAAGGTGCAAAAGCAATAAAATTTATGATTTGTTATAACAAATGATAGTTTTATTAAAATACCTTGTTGAAGCTCGTCCAACAAATAGGGTGGATATTACTTTGCATTAATGAAAAAAAAATACTATGGGTTTAAATTATATCAAATTCCATGATTTAGAGACTAATTCTTACTTTTTTTCATTTATTTTTTTCCTTTTTTAAACACTTAATACTCATTTTCCATCTATATTATTAAAAAATCCAAAATTCAATATAAAATACATCAAAATTATTTTTTTATCTTAATATCCATGAAAATAAAAAAATAAAAATTTAGACACAAAGGGAGTAGTTTATTTTAAGCAGTAATTAAAGGTTACAGGTTTATATTTTCAACTCAAAACACATGTATATTAGATGAAAAAAGGTGCTTAATTATAAAGACCTAGCTCATCTCTCACTAATATAGACTCCGTAACATTTTACCTCACCCAATTACACAATTATGCAGTGTCCTCATTGCATTAGTCGTTTACCCATAGAGGAAAAGAATCCTTACACTGGTTCGATCCTTATATCTCTTATACTTTCATGAGAGTCTCACATCAATAAAGATTTAAATTTGTTCTGATATCATTTGTTGCCATTACCTGTTGGTGCAAATGGAGTTTAGATGGAATTCAAGGAACCAGCAAAATTGACTTCAAGACGAGCTTTTACATAGACGTTATCTTTAAGACTTATTTCGTTCCCACCTCTCGGTATGCAAAGAAGAATAATGCAAATAGCCTTAAGGATACAATGAAGCCAACGTCTAACTTCGCATTGCACTTTACAAGAGTAGACAGCTAGATACACTCGAGGGTTTACAAAATTGTTTGGCCTTAGAGTCTACTTTCTACAGTAAGTAGATTATAAGGAATTTGGAAGCTTTTATAGTTGGTAAGAACTTAAGTGTTTATGTTAATAGAACACAACACTTTTCTTACTCATGATATTTCTACTCTCGTTTTGTGCTTTATTTGATGTGTCAAAATAGTTGGTAACAAGCCCTTTATATAGGCTTGTAAGTGTCTCTTCTTTAAAAATACAACCCTTTCATTCAAGTACCATTTTGTCTAATAGGCATCTTTTCATTTAACCAAACACAACTTTTGGATAAAGGTGTTATTAAAATGATCATCTTATGAAATGACAACTAATCATTCCTTAAAATATAATCTTTGAGTTATAATTTTAAATAATAACTTTTCATATTTAAAATTTTGAGCTATGGTGTCTTTTCAATATGTCTCGTAATTTTTGAATGTCATTTTACTTAGAGACATAACCATTCACATGAAAACCTGTCTATAATCCAATGACACACTATGTCACTTTATGTGACATAAACTTTGAGCTAAGATAGCTTTTCATTATATGATATAACTTTTAATTTTTAAAATACACCAACAATCCCTCACCATTTTCAAAATTTCCAAATACCAACAACTTTGGGAACCTTGTGCATAAATGAAGGTATCCCGTAATTTGAACCTACACTTAGTGAGTGTGGTTGGTTCTAGTCTGAATTGAGTGGTTGACCAAGCATTGAACCATCAATTCTTCATTTCACTAGTCGGGACACTAAACACACACAAGCTTACTTACTTACTTTGTATCTAATTTTGCCAACACATTTTATGGCCTTATATTTTGCATCTATTCATGAGTGTTGTTAGAGTCAAGCCTTTAGCTCCTAAAAGCAGCCATACTTCCACTCACATAGGTAGCCCCCATCGAAAGTACTCTGTAATTATAGTACTTCAACATATACATGTTATGGGTCTATTAAGAACTTTTGTTCGATCTTACTTTACATATTACAAGAACCAAGCACTATACACCTTGGGATGGAAAATATAAATAAATGTTTTGCAATCATCCATGTAGTAGAATGGTCAGTACCCAAGACTTTCAGGTCAGCCACAAGCGTCGGGATGAGCTCCCACCATTGGAGATTTAGTTGATAGGCTTGAAACCCATCCCTCTTGAGGTCTTTATTATCAACTCCATTTTTAGACTTTTAGTAAATGGATCCGTTAAATTTTTATCAGACCTCACATAACTTATAGTTACTATACCATCACTAATTCTTTATCTTACAATGCTATGTCGAAGTCCAATATATCAACTTTTTTCATTATATGCTTGATTATATGCCTTTGATACAATTGCTTCATTGTCATAATGTATTAAGATTGGTGCCATTGGTTTAGGCCACAACAGAATTTCATAGAATAAATCTCTCAACCATTCTGTTTCTTGGGTGGCAGATGCTAAAGTTATAAATTCAACCACCATAGTGGAGTCTGCTTAACAAGATTATATTTTAGAACCCCAAGAAACAGCATCTCCACCATTTGTAAAAATTCAACCAGTCATAGATATATGATACGTTCTATTTGAGTTCCAACTAGCATCTGTATACTCTTTTAAAACTGAAGGAAAACATGAATAACAAATGCCATAATTTTTTGTACTTTTTAAGTATCTTAGAACTCTATGAACATCATACCAATGTTTTTTACTTGGATTACTTGTAAATTGACTTAGCATCCCAACTGCAAAAGCAACATCTCACCTTTGCATATTCATTTTGTGCTATTGGCTAGTTTTTGTAGGGTATTAGCTTTAAATTAGAATCATAAGGCGTAATCATTGGCATACAATCTAACTTACCATACTTCATTATAATCTTTTCAATGTAATGAGATTGAGACAATGTTAGGTCATTATTGTCTCTCATTATTCTTATACCAAGAATAACATCTGCCATGCCCATTATTTTCATGTCTTCCATTGGTTCCAAAATTGCTACCAAAGATTAAAATGTCTTCCATATATACACAAATGATGACACTTGGAACTTACTATAGACACATTTATCAGATTCATTGATCTTATAGCCATTAGCTAGCACAACCTCATCAAACTTTGATGCCATTGTTTTAGTGCTTATTCTAATCCATACAAAGATTTTTCAAGTTCACACACATTCCTTCTTCTTTTTTTCAATTGACATCATTGTATCTTAATGTACAATTGGAATGTCAAATTAACACATCAAGGTATATGTTCACACAAGCATCATTGTACCTTTATTGCACAATAGGAATGCCATATCAACGATATTGAACATCTATATTACATTATCATGCCTTCGATGATAAAAAGGGAATACACCATATATCAAGATTTTAAATTTACATATTAGTACCCTTATACCTTCATGTATAATAGGAATGCCACATGATGCCCACTTATCACGTGGACCTTGATGGTATTTACATATTGACATTATTATACTTTAATGTATAATAGGAACGCATCATTATACCTTAATGTATAATAGGAACACCACATGTCCACCTATCACATGGACCTTGATGATATTTACATAGTGACATCATTATATCTTAATGTATAATAGGAATGTCATATGTTCATGCCTTGTGTCTTCCATCACATAGACCTTCATCAACTCAAGATGGTTTACTTTAAGATATTTATCTTTCTCATTTTTTTGTGACTTCATCTTGGTTGCAACATTCTTATTTTATTTGAAGATGATTACCAAGGTCTTCGAGAGACATTTTTTTTGTCTTATACTTTTTCTTAGTATCTTTTCATGATGGGAGAAGTATGTCAAT
>NW_018397270.1:3977032-3978054 GCF_002168275.2 Theobroma umbraticum | reverse complement strand
ACAACAATAACCTTATTCATATTAAGATCCTATACTAATATAACAAAATCCTTCTTTCCAACCAATATACGTTTTCCATGCATATCAAATACAATATCATGCATATCAAGTAAGGAAATAAAACTTATCTTGTAATCTGATAAAGAACCATTTTGTCACATTCTTTATCACCATCAAATTAATCCATCTTTTGCCAATGAAAAAAGTTTCTTCCTTCAAAACGGTCTAGCTTGACGATGTTGGTGTATTATCTTTAAGAAAGCCATTGAATTCCAACACCATAAAAAATAAGTCTTAAAATTGTTGGTGCAAATGGGATTTAGATAGAATTCAAGGAATTGGTAAAATTGACTTCAAGGTGAGCCTTTAAATAGATGCTATCTTTAAGATTTATTTTACCCTCACCACTCGATATGCAAAGGGGAATAATGTGAATAGTCTTAGGGATACAATGAAGCCAATATCTAACTTTGTATTGCACTTTATGAGAGTAGCCCGCTAGCTACACCTTAGGATTTACAAAGTTGTTTGGTCTTAAAGCTTACTTTCTACATCAAGTAGATTATAAGGAATTTGAAAGCTTTTGTAGTTGATGGGAACTTAAGTGTTTATATTAATAGAGTACAATACTTTTCTTGCTCTTAATATTTCTGTTCTTGTTTTGTATTTTATTTTATGTGTCAAAATGGTTGGCAATAAGCCTTTTATATAGACTTGTAAGTGTTTCTTCTTCAAGGACACAACCCTTTCATTAAGACACTATTTTGTTTGAAAGGCATCTTTTTATTTTACCAACCACAACTTTTGAATAAAAGTGTTGTTTCAATAATTATCTTATGAAATGACAATTAATCATTCAATAAAACATAATCTTTGAGTTAAAATTTGAAATAATAACCTTTTATATTTAAACTTTTGAGTTATGGTGTCTTTTCAATATATCTCATAACTTTTGAATGTTATTTTACCAAGAGACATAACTATTCACAGAAAAACCTATCTATAATCCAATAGACACATTA
>NW_018397270.1:3948226-3977022 GCF_002168275.2 Theobroma umbraticum | reverse complement strand
TGTGACATAACTTTTGAGCTAATATAGCTTTTCATTATGTGACATAACTTTTAATTTTGAAAATACATCAATATTATCCTTTCCTCAAAAGGCAAACTTGATGAAGTATGTAGTGCCATTGCTTATTATAAGCCACCTAAGAACTCTTTTACCTATCTAATGTGAAATTTTAAAAACACTTTATCTATTTTCTTTGTTAAGCGCTAGACGTGACACTAAAAATAAACTAAATTATTACATTTTATGAATAATTTTACCAACAATATATTCACAATTTTATCAAATACATCAAATATCAACATTTTTATTACAATTATAAACTATCAATGAATTTATATTTAAGTGCCCATGAGTATGTATTATTAACATAAATTTCCACTTTGGAAAGCTCCTTTTCTCATATTCACAAAGCCAAAAAAGTCCTTTCCTTTTGATAAAGTGGCCTCCACTCGCCACAAGGCCTTTGCCTTTGATACTTTAATACTTTACTTTTCTTTATAAGTTTTTTTTTTTCATTTTTTTCCTAGGGATACGCCCTAAAAATTATCACCTTTTTCAAATGGAAAAAATGTAAACAAGTACTAATGCATGGCTTTAATCTTTTTAATAAAGCAATTCTTTACACATTTTTTGACATTTAAAGTTCCCTTTTTTATTTTCTTTTTTTTTGAATTTATATACTATTAAACTTATAAAATTGCAATATATAATATGTAATACAAACTTGTTCTCTTTTTTTTTTTTTAATCCCATCTTTTTCTTTTTAGATATTCTGGAATGATGTCATTTTTCTTATTTAGGTATGTAACTCTCTTACTTTTTCCATATTATAAATTTATTTTTCATAATTTTTTAAAATTTTTACATTAAAAAATTTGAACATTTGTATTATAAAATTTTTTTAAAATTTTAATATAAAATACACCAAATCAAAACCTTTTGTTTTAATTTTCGTAAAAATCAAATAAAGATAAAAATATCAAACGAGGAGTATAAAATAGAGAGAAAATACCAAAATCTCATATTAAAAAAATTAAAATATATACTTAAGGTGAAATTTTCAACTTTAACCTTATAAATCAGCTTTGATAATTCAATTATTCACTCACTTTTTTCTCCCCATTTTCTAACTTTTCCTAGTAAAGAAGGAAAAGTTGCCATACACGTGGGAAGCACGTGAGCACTTGACATTGGCTGAACCGGGTCGGTCCGCTTTCAAACCCGAAACCTTCCTGGATATAATGGGCCGGCCGCCCTGTCCGCAACAACGAGTGCTGTTGCTTCTAGTTCCAAAACGATCGGAAACAGAGAAGAACAATGTCGGATTTTCCCTTCGAACGACCTTCATCTTCTCCTCTGTTCGGAGGATTCTCAAGCAGCGGTACCACCTCTGCCTCGGGCTTCTCGTCTCTGTTCAGTTCCAGTCCTTCCATCTTCAGTTTCCCTTCCGTCGGTGTAAATTCAGGTTCATAACTTTATGTCATGTGTTTAGTCTAGATTGTCTGCTATTGATCAAAAACCCGATTAAAGTAGTTGCATCACGTGTCTAGCTTTAATGGGATTAACCAAAAACCCCTTTAAATTGGAACAAAAATGGAAAAAAAAATTCATGAAGCTTAAAAGATTTGGTTTTTAGTTAGTGAAAAGTGTTTAGCAAATGGGGAATAACAAAGGTGCTAATGCTGTAGAATTGCTTTTAGATAATGCTGCTGTCTCTTGTCTGTGTTGTAGGTAACCATGCTTCAACCGGTTCTTCCCTCTTCGGTGCAAATTCAGGCTCATAGTTTTTTCTTTTTTTAAAAAAAAAAAAACCCATGGGTTAGCTTCATTTTGAGGAAAGGATTCTTATTACTTTTCTTTTAATTATTCAAAATTTGCTTCATAATGTAACTAAAATGGTTAATGTGTTATAGCATGTGGTTAAAATGAGTAGGCGTTTGTTTGTTTTGACTTCTACAGCAAGGGGATTTCCATAGAAAGTAATTTTGTCGAAACTAAAAGTGGGAAGTTAAGTCTTAGCCTTTCTTAGAAAGTAAAATGTTTTAATTTTGACGATACATTTGAAAAGCTTTAATTAAATAGCACTTTGTTTTTATAAAAAAATCCAAGATAGATAGATTCTTTATTCTGAACAGAAATCTTTTGTCTCTATTTAGTGTCTCGTATGGTGTCTCTTTTCAAAATTTTGCCTGTTATTAATCAAAAACCCATTTACAATAGTCGCGTCACGCATCTGGATTTTAGGATATTAACCAAAAACCCATTTAAAGTGAAAAACAAATAGAAAATAAATTCATGAAGCTTAAAGGTTTAGTTTTGGTTGCTGCAAAGTGTTTAGCAAATAGGGAATAACAAAAGTGTTAATGATGTAGGATTGTTTCTAGCTAATGCCGTCTGTGTTGTAGGTAACCATGCTTCAAGTAATGCTGCTTCGGCAACTTCAACTTTCAGTGCCACTATTGGCCAAACATCACCAAGTAGTTGGTACTTATAGGTTCCTTCTTGTTGCTAACTTAATAGTGCATTTTATAACTCTTTGCTGTATTTAAAATCGCTCTTTTCCAATTTATGTGAATGTTAAACTCTGATGCCTTTGTTTCTTCAATTTTTCTGTCAATAAATCCATAGTTATCATGAGTTTCTTATTTACAAAACCCATCTTCTGCCTACTCATTTTCATCACTTTACCCAATATTTACTCTATATAATTCTTGCAAGCTGGTAAGTTTATTGTTGCTCTTAGGTTTGTCATTTGTTTTCTATGTTCTGCTGTATTATAGCATACTTTGTGGGGTTTCCCGCTTTGACATTGGCTAATGAAAATTTTGTCATCTGGAAAAGGAAAATGAAAAACTGAAGTTATTTGGATATGACTCATTAGTGGCAATATGGAGAAGGCTAAAACTCTGTTGTAGAGGGTGCCTCTTTGGTCGTGGAGTTTGTTGGGAGAGACGATTGTATTGCTTTCAAGCATTAATTAAAATGGTCTGTCTTTTATAACTTTGATAATTTTTAAGCCGGGAGCTATATCTCAGCTGCTATCCCGTGCACTTTATAGCTTCCATAAAAGTGTGCAAAATATTCGCACTAACTGTATAACATCCTCCTTGATTTCGGTCTCATGACCTTTTTCTTTCTCTGCTTGTATCAGGACAAATTCAACTGCACCTACTTCAAAGAACAAGGTAATTAGGTTTTCTGAAAATTTTTGTGACATAATATCCTTCTCATTTCTGTCGTTGTTAATCTTGTTTCAACCTGCTTCTACCTCTATTGGCAATTATAGTAATCATGCTATATAGTAAGGGCTTAGTTAATTTCTTTTAACAAACCAGCAGCTAGCAAGTTGAAAATAAGCAGTCGAGTGCCAAACGGGCAGGTTTGGTCAAGTCATTTTGGGTTTGGATGACGGGTTCATGTCGCTTCCGATTTGGATCATTTCGGGATTGGACTGGGTTTAGTTTGAGTTAGAAGGAAACTGATAATTAAATTTTTCATTTTTAGTGTTAAGTTTAGGGTATTATGGTTTTGGATCAGATTGGTCTCGGATTTGAATTTTTAAGGTTCAGGTCTTTGACTCTCTGGTCAAGTCAAGTTTGGTCAGGTTGGAGTTCAAGGTTTTTTGGGCGGGTTTTTTGGTTCGGGTTCATTTCTCCACCTCTACTAAGCAGTTTACGGTTGATGAAGTAACTTCATAAAGTTTAAACCTTGTGGGACGAAATAAAAATTACACTTCCTGTTGTGAAGACACTTATTTTTCAAATGCCCAGCTAAAAGTTGTTTTTCCCATAGTTTTCTTGTTTTTGTGTCTTTAAACATTGATTGAAAAACTATATCATTCAAAAACTCCTTTATAAATTTGAAATTCTGCTAAAATAGCTCTTTTTTTTGGGTACGCTGATGTGTAATCTCAACCTCTTTTTGGCCACGTCGTATATGTGGCAACTGAATTGAGGATATCTTAGCTCCTGAAAGAAGAAAAAGAATCAAATGAGCCTGAGGCAGTTTCCTTTTTCTGAATCGGGGTGGGGGAAGTATATATAAGAGTATTCTCTAAATTGCTGGATATTGAAGTCTGTGTCTTTCTGTGTGCTATCCCCAGCCACATGCAAATGTCAACAAAGCAATGTCTGGCTTAAAGGATACGGAGGATGATTTGAAAAGGAAAATAAGTTTCTTAAGCGGATTTGTTGTGGCATTCAAAGAACAAACCCACACTGATATACAGCTTAAGCCTAACAATGGGCCCTGCATACCTGCACACAAAGCTTTACTGGTAACACTCCTTAGCTGTGTTTGTATTTGTTTCTGTTTGAACATTGATTACACTCACACATTTACCTATTGTGTAGGCTGCAAGATCTGAAATCTTTAAGAATATGCTGGACTCAGATGGCTGCAAGGCTCCACCAAGTGATACTGATACCATCACTCTGTCTGAGTTAAACACCGAAGAGCTTGAGTCTCTCCTAGAGTTTCTTTATACTGGGGACTTGCCCTTAGATAAGTTGGAGAAGCATGTTTACTCTCTATATGTTGCAGCTGATAAGTATGAGATTCCATACTTACAAGAGTCCTGTGAGCGTTACATGCTGAATTCCTTGAATGCGTCGAATGCTATTGACATTTTAGAGATCGCAGATGCTCAGTCAAACAAGACACTGAAGGAAACTACTTTGAGCTTCATTATCAGAAACATGAAGGATATAGTGTCCACGACAAAGTATGAAGTGTTCGCTTCCAGTAACCCGCTTCTTTGCGTGCAGATTACAAGGGCGTTTGTTGATGCGAAAAGCAACTTGAGTTAGCTAGATGAATCTGACTATACCAATGATGGAAGAAATGGGGTTTTAGGAGTAAAAAAGTTTGGGATGCTGATGCAATGCAACCAATGGTTAGTTAATATGCAAAGATCATTGTAAATATGACTGTTTAGAACAAATTTGTCCTTTGAATGAATCACTACAACTAGTCCTTGTGTGAATAGATCAGAATATTGTGGTTTGTTTTGCTTTTATCTGTTGGCTACTTCCTGCCTTGATTCATGTGTATATATACATACCGTTTGTATGTATGTATGTATGTAGATATTGCTCATATTCATATCAGATATGAGATAGAATGTCACGCCAATTTGCTGATGTCAGTTCTCTGACTCTCACCACCTTAACAATGCTGATCTAGCAACCTGACATATTAACTATTAATGTAAAGGAAGAACATTCGCGTTTCACGTTTGTTCACTTCTTCTCTTCTTTTGCCAGGAATCTAAACCAAATTAATATTATATGGATGATATGTAATTTTTTTTATGCTTCGATGCTGACACTGGTTGTACTGCCATTATTAGCTGTTCCCCTTTAATGGAGAATTGCCTAAGATTCTTATTCCATGACCTAGTTTGGATTGATAATTAAGAGATTAAAAGTTGAAGTCCCCACCTTTATATTCCCTTCATCCCTTAGCTTGCTTTATAAATAGACATGCAGAAACATGAAAAGTGAAACCAAAAAAGAAATCATTCCTTAACCACAAAGATTTAGAAGGGAACCTAAATAGCTCTCATGGCAGAAAGGGATGGAGTATGCCAGAAAGAACATAAGCCTCAGGAGGACAAGCCTGGGTACAACTCATCAGGTCTGTCTTGATTTTACCTTTTGTTTCATTTCTTTGGCTTTTTATGTTGGGTTATATGATGGAAAGATTAGTTTCCAACAGGAGAAAGGAAGACAAAATGTTGTCCAAGGACAACAAAGAAAGGGGAAGGAGGCTGCATGAATATGTTGTAAGTCTAACCTTTCTTCAATCTTCCTCACTAACCTTTAATTTATACTTCCTGCATCCTAAATTTGACTGTCAAATTTAATTTCATATTCAGCTGCAAGGCTTTGGGCTGCTGTGGACTCCTTTCAGCTTTCTATGGACCTAAGACATCTCAGACCCGATGAAAGAGGATTTGCACAAAGGCAATTACATCATCTGCTCTCCTCCATCTGTTGGTATTCAATGGTGTGAGAAAAGAACATCCCAACATTGCCTCTATTCTCTTTAACAAATTTATGTAACAAGGGAGACTACTTGGCATCTATATGAGCTAGTTTGTGTAATTACTTTATCTTCCATGGAAGACAATTAATATAATTCTTGGGTTTTGATGGCACAAAGAGTACATATTCTAATCCAAAAACTGATAGTTTCTGTAATAAAGGGACAACTTAGGAACTTCATTTTAAGTTTTGAAAGATTAGTGTGGATTATCGGATACGGCATGTTTGGTTGGGGGAATGGTCTCTATTTTCTAAAAAGCTCTTCCTCGTTATTTGGTTACTTTTTGGAAGAAGAATGACTATTTTTCAAAATCTTACAAAATCTTAGAATAGTTAAATATCATCTCTCCATAATATTAGCTATTCCACGTACATAGAAATAGAGTCCAAAATATTTTAGATTAAAATATCCTTATTTACTTTCAAAAATTACAAACATAGACTTATAAAATTAATAATTTAAATTAGAAAATTTAAAAATTATTAATATTTTAATATTTTAATTGTAATAATATTTAAATTATAAATAAAATATTAATGTTTAAATTATTAAGTGAAAATATAAATTAAAAAATGAAAATAGTGAAAAAAATAAAAAATAAAAAAATTATACTAATACTTTAATAAGAAATTATTAAATTACTAAAACTTTAAAGTTTTAATGAAAATAAAAAGTAAATGATTGAAAAAGAAAAAATTTACTTAATTTGGCCTTTTGTTATAATCTTTACTAAATTATACAAAGAGTATTTTTGTTTTTGATGAAAATAAATCTTATTATAATAAAGAGTTTAGGTTTTTAATTTTATAATATAAAATATAATATTTTAAATTTCAAAATTAATTAAAATTATTAAAATATTAATCATAATAATATTTAAATTATTAATATTTTATATAAATTACAAATTATTAATATTTAAAAAATAAAACATAATAAAAATAAATAATCATATATTATAAGAAAAGGTATTGTTCTCTTTTTGTCAATTTTTTTTATTATTTCAAAATTATTTTTATCAACTAAACATTACAATAAACCATAATAACAATTCTTACCTTGTTCTATTACGTCAATTAAATTATGTAATAATATTTTCATTTTATTCTTACCTTATTTTTTACTCACATAATATCTATTCTATTCTGTTCTATTTCACAAACTAAACGTGCCCTTAGTGTTTAATAACAATTCTAATGAATAAAGGAAATAGCAAAATATAAAAATGCCTTGCAAGTGGTGAGCAAAAGAGGCATCAAACTTTCACTTTTATCATTCTCTGAATTGACCCTTTTTGTTTCATTTCTATTTCAGGTACCCATAAAATGCTAGAGGAGTGGCAACCATTTGGCAGGAACTCATTTCTATTCCAGCATCACCAAGATGGAAGAATGTACAATAAGAAAGGGACATAGAGAAAGATCACAAAATTCTGTTAAAAGAGTTGCTACCTTTCCTGTTTTGTCAATGTCAGCTTCAAGTGTTTCTCATTCATGCAAATATGATACCAGTCTGTGTTGTTGGTGTGGGTCTGTTCTGGGTTCTCCTCAGGTGGAACCCATAACTCAAATCAATAATAATATATATATATATATATATTTCAACCAGAAAGGTTAACTTGTGTGGATGAGACTCAGAATTGTCCTTATACCGTATGGTCTCGAGAAGTGTCCCCAATCGCCTACTATGCTCTTGAAAGGACAGCACATTACTAATGGATCCCACCACACTCAGGTCACCCATCTTGGTAGTATTGTAGTCTTCACATAGCCTTCCTCCCTTGAAGACCCAAGGATTTCACAGGGATCAAACTTGTGACCTTAGCTTTGATAACATTTTAACTAGACAAAGTTAGCTTGATTAGATGAGACTTAGAATTGTTCTTATACCATTTGGTCTTGAGGTGTGTGTTCGATCCCTTATATATATATATATATATATGGAAGAAAACACCAAACTGAGACAAAGGAATTTTTGTTCCAAATTTGATTGATGCTTTGTTACTTTAAAAGTCATTTTTTGAAAATTTTCTACTATTTTTTAAATCCCATCCAAAGTTAAAGTTAAAACTTCCTTTGATATTTTTTAATTATTAATTATTTAAATTTAACTTTTGATAGGGAAAAACAAAAATAAAATCCATCCTGGACATAAAAATAAATATACTTTTGAATAATTAATAATAATATAAAAAAATATTTGGGTTAATTTTTGTAAGTTTTACAAATTTGGGTTTCAAAGCAATTAAAACCTAATAAAAAATGCTAGATTGTAACCAAATTGCCTTGCCTCATCTTCATCACCCATGAATCGCAAGAAGGCCATGTAAATGAACTTTAATGTAAATGAAGCACATTCATGTTTCACATTTGTTCACTTCTTTATTGTTTTCTTCCTCTTCTTTTGCCAAGAATCTAAACCAAATTAATGTAATGGATGATATGTATATTTTTTTTTTTATGCTTAGATGTTGACACTGATTTTACTGCCATTATTACCTGTTTCCCTTAATGGAGAATTACCTAAGAATCTTATTCCATGATCAAGCTTGGACTAATAATTAAGAGATTAAAAGTTAAAGTAGGCCAGCCCACCTTTGTATTCCCTTTCATCCATTACCTTGCTTATAAATACATTCAAAAACACGAAAAGGAGAACCCAAAAGAAACCATTCCTTCACAAAAAGATTTAGAGAAGAACCAAATTGCTCTTATGGAAGGAAAGCCAATTTTCCATGTTAAAGATAAGCCATCAGGTCTGTTTAGATTTCATTTTTTTGTTTCATTTTGGGTAATTTCTTTGGGCTTTTTAAGTTGGATTATATGATGGAAAAATTAGTTTCCAACAGGAGAAAGGAAGACAAAACTTTGTTCAAGTACAGCAAAGAAAAGGCAAGGAGGCTTCATTTGAGGCTCAGAGCAGAAAGGATTGCTTATGGCTACTTAGCAGGATGAGGCAGGGGCAATCAACAAAGCAACTTATGCCTATCAATTGCTGCAAATTTGTACAGTGCTGAAATTTCAGTAAAAAATAATAGTAAACTCCATGGCAATCACAGTTTTCCTCACAATGAGGCATCTTTATCTACAAAATATACAGAAAAATGCATAAATGCTCTTGCAACCTTTTATTTTATATATATTAAATATCATTTCCGATGCAAATTTAAACTAAAATATCATAGATTTCAGTCCCGACTTAATCTCATTGTTCTTTCCAAATTCGGCCGGCCACTTTCAGCTTCAGCTCCTGTCTATCACCGCCAGAGAAGAAGAGTGCCAGGTTTCTCTGAATGATTAGTCCGTCTTGACTATCTCGAACTTTCCTATGACTATCGCGGATGCTTCTAGGAACTCCTTGCCATATAAACTTTCTGCCATTGCCGCCAACTTCTAGACTGTAACTGAATTGCCTAGCCTCGTCTTCATCACCCATGAATCGCAGGAAGGCCATGTAAACTGGTGCCATTCCAATGTGGAAAGCCTCAAAGTGCAAACAAAATTGTCGACCAAAACAGTTGAAAACCTGCCGCGTATAGGACAATCATCAATGCCTTTTAAGTATTGATCAAACTGAATGGAGTTTCATGAATACATACTATACTACTCATTACTGGTAATATTCAAGATTTCTGATGTTCATATGTCATCAAAGAATTAATATAATTAATTAGATGAAAGTATCAAGTGATTTGCAAGGTTCAAGAATTAATGGATCAAAGAAGCAGAACATGTTAGAAGTGAAATAAAGAATGCAATCATTAAGGTTTGTTAGAAATCTCATTCCCAACATCTGTCACTACATTAATCATTTAAGAGTAGGATCAGAAAAGACACCTGCTTGAGATGATGTACAAAAGTTTGTGAACTTGTTGCAAGTATGTGTCTATCACAGAGAGAAGGATGGGGCGGGAGGGAAAGGGAAAGAAATCTTACAGTTAACATCCATGTAGCATTTTCCACTTCATGGGGATTGGATTTGACATATCTGTGGTTGAAAGTACACCCATCATGCATGTCAACCTTGTGATCATTCTTGAGATGCATGACAAGAAATGATATATTACCAGTGACACAGCAATCAGCTCCAGCATAAGGGCAATTATATGGGCGATATCTACAGTTTTTTTCATGCTTGAGCTTGCTGTAGTACGGAAAAATATCATGACAACCCAGAGTCTGGTATCTACAAGGAAGTTCTAGTGACTCAGCTACTTTCTCCAGAGCCAAACACCTTATATTTCCAAGCTCATTGCGGCAAGTTGGGCAAGAGTTGTGAACTCTGGCCTTGCAAATTGAACATACAGTGTGGCCATTCGGACACTAAACATAGAGATTAAAAGCTGTCACTAAGAGAATGTTTAAGTAGAAACTTTATGTTATGATTGTAAAGCATTGATGCAGGAGATGCAAATGCAAAACTTCTTCCCTAAGACACTTTTACTCATGCATACTGAAGTATTATGGTGTCCATATATCTGTCGGCTGCCTAGCCTTCAAGCATCCAAAATAGTTCAATTAAGGAGTATCATAATCACAATATGCATACACCAGAATAGCATTTAAAATATTGCCATCTTCTCAATTACTTTTACAATGTTAGATGATAATCCCACTTTCTTCTGCTTAAAGATTTAGGGAAAAGTTTCTGCCTCAGTGGTTTACAAATTATCCATGATGCCAATTTATTCATTCTTCATTGATCAAGAAATATATAATTTATTTCACTTTGCATGATATACAATGTCAAATGCCAATGTTGTTTGGTTTGACTATGATACAAGTATAAAATCTCAAAGAGAATGCAATTCAAAATGCTTGCTGAATTTTTATTTTCGGCATGGAAAGTAAACCTACCTGGTAAATTGGAGGATACATCAAATTTACGCAAACAGGGCACTCAAGTAGTTCATGCACATCGTTTGTTGATGTTGCTCCCAGATTTTCACCTAAACCAGTTGCAGCTTTTCTTAAAGGGGAACCTCTTAACTCCATACTTGAAGTTGCCATATCATAATCTGCAAATGCAACGCGAGACTCGATCACATCTTTGCAGATACCACCACCAGGCGCCATATTGAAGCTTTGAATGTTAATGCCAGCACACACTCTTTGTTAGATCTAGTTTATTGATAACCATGGAGGGGAGGACAGAAGATGAGTTGGGCCTTTACTCTTAACTCCCGATCTGCAAAAGTTTCATAACCTTTTCTGCAATTCTCTCACTTGCCTGCCAATAATAATATTAGACATTAGAAGTTCAATCTATCTGAATCAAGGACAACCAGCAAAAAGTTAAAGGGCAGCCATGGACTTTAGAATTCATCTTGACAGAGAGTTCAAGATAAAGATAGGTGAAGAGTGACGAACCAGTGAATTAGCCCACAAAGATGCATTGAACACTGTTACTAAATACATAATAGTCAATACTCTTATTTAACACATATAAGTACAGTGGTTAAAAATGAAGCACCAACCTTGTCATTATGGTAGCTTAAGAAGTGCCAAATTTCCAGTGGTACAAGTATGTAAAATGTTATAAGTTCAAGATGACGCCTGCAATGCTTGAGGAAAATCTCGATTGTCATCCAAGTCTCCTAAGACTACTATTTAACTGGGTTCTTACATACGAAGATGAGGAAGAGGTTCAAGCTTCTTGTCTTAGAAGCAGCCAAAACTCTTCACATATTGGAATGCTCCCGGTAAACATTAAAGTGAACAAGATGGATAAAGCTCAAAACAGTAATCAAGCTCAAAAGTGAAAAGATGTTTCACTCAAACAATCCAGTTTTAAATCTGTGCTCTTACAACCACCATTTGAATGCCAATACAACGCATTGGAAACTACAGTTGTGTCACCGACAGACTAAAGATCTCAACTTCCAACTAACCAAGGCAACATATTGGTTTAGCAGCAGAAAGAAATTGCAGTTTGATGCATGCTGTTTCTCAAGCTCAAACCCAATGGCAGGATTCCTGTTTTCCTCCTTTCCTCTTTGCACTAGTGATCTACCTATCTCAGGAATGGAACACCTCAATATATAAATCAAGAAGAGTATAAACCATTAAGGGATCCAACTACTTGTCAAAGAGCATATTTTAAAAGACAACTTGCATCAAGCAAGCAATAAATGAAAGAAGAGAAAACCAAAATAAAACATAATTATTTAAAAGAAAACACCATAAATGGTGTTTAGGGGGTACTCATGAGTCTCACTTAACTGAAACAGCCCAAAAATGGTAAAGTTACCAGCAAATCAAACTTTTAAATATGGAAAATCATTTGCCCCCATGTTACCCCCTTCTTTTCCAGGCCAATGAACCAAAACCCAGTTCCAAGTATGCAACCAAAAAATCAGAATAGATCAAAAAACTCCAATCAAAAAGATCAATACCCAGATCAGAATCCAAGCTCAACAGCTCAAATCAATCAACAAAAACAAAACTCATCAAAGCTTACCAGGATTGAATTTTTTTTGTTCTCAGGTCATCCAGTTTCAGCTGACTAAATAACGGTAACAGCCAGACCAAACCCAGTTTACAATTGCATAGGAATATTCAATTCAGTCCCCTTTTCTAAGCCCCCACTAAAATAATTGAATCATTTCAGACAAGAAAGAAAGAAAGAAAGGTAGGATGGGGTAATCGTGGAGGAAAGACCGTGAAAGTTGGCTCCGCAAATTGCGTGCCTTAAAACCTTAACCAGAGTCAAAGATTTTTGGATTTGGGATCCCCCCTCTATTCACATACTGACATCTAACTCTACACCTTTGCACTTAGATAAAACTAAACTAAACTAAACTACACATGTTGGTGGCTTATGAGTTATTGAATGCCTCTCCTTTTCTTTAAAAAATAAACAAGAAAATCTTTTTTTATTCTTATAATGAAATATGAAATAAATAGATTGTCCAATGCTTTAAAACAAGACAAAACACGCCATGTTTCACCATTAATAATGCATTTAAGAATGATATTTAATTCAGGATAGAGTTGTTCATTCAAATTTCGAGATCATTCAATGTTAAAAGATTGAAAGAATTTTAACCCTTTGAATCAATTTTTAGCTAATGCAAAACCCATTTTATTTTTTGAATTTCAACGAATTATAACCCTTTTTCATAAAAAAATCATTAACTTTTTACATTTATACATTTATGAATGCTAGTAAAAAACCCATTATAAAACTTTGAATCTAGAATCATTCTTTGGGTTCAAATTGTTACATGCTGACAAAACAAATGATCAATTTTAGCAATGTTCAAATGATAAGATAACATAGCATACTCGTGGGCATTCGTTAGTCAATAATTTGAACAAATCTAAATGGCGTAGGAGTCGTCATTTTCAACATAAAAAAGTATAGAAAAGGTGATTTGATTTGCCTGAGCTTCGAGATTTTCAACCTGAGGGTGACATTTCCAGCACGCAACGTTTTAAAATTTCCTATTTGATTTGATTTTACAGTCAATCAGACCGTTTGTTCTTAAAGATAGGCGAGGGTTTAGAGTAAGATGAGGCAAGGCACATGGCATTTTTAGGTACCTTGCTCAATTGGGTTTGTTATACAAAGGAAATCCAATGAAGATCATACAAGTCAAGCAGAAGATATTGACTATCCTGTTGTTCATGGAGATAGAGAAGGTTCAGAGTAAGGTACATGGTAGTTTAACTACCTTGTTCAGGTCGACTGGATCAGACCTGGCATGGCCCAAGTCGATGGGTCATCTTCAGGCTGGAGCCCTTCAAGTTGAACATTGGCGTAGTCCTTTTGTATGGTTGAGGTAACCCTTCCAAGTGGCTAGGAGAAGGATAACAGAGAAACTAAAATTTATCTAAGTACAAAAAATGCTGCTCCATATATTCATGTAATTAAATTTTTATTTTTTTATTGTACTCAAGTGAGTTTTCATATTTTGATTTGTATTTACATAAGTTTTTAATCATAATATAAAATTAATAATCGTCAAACTTAATATCATTTATTATTTTCTGTTCATATAACAAGAGTTATATAATTGTATTATCAAGACATGTTATATATTAAGTACATAAAAAAATAAAAAATATTATCTCTAATTAGCTAAATATATACTTATTATTGAATTGAAGATTGAAATACTCTCAAAATTAATTAGTCCCCTGCATAAAGAGAAGTTATCCATAGACTTTTGGGAGCATCTTTATCTTAGGATTCAAGTAGGTTTCCTTTAGCAGTGGCTTAAAATTGTTAAGTACCTTAGGTGACCCCTACTTTGCAATGTTTGAACACCTTTGGCCTCAAAACTTTTCCTCCATGAAAGGCCTATCAAGAACATTTCAGGTAGAGGAAATTTTTGAGTGATCAAAAGGGAATTTGAGAGATTTCTCTTCAGAGGCCTAGATTGTTTGTTATGATAATTATTAGCTTCCCAACAAGCTTAAGAGCAAATTAGATCAGGTATAATCTTCGTATCTACGTTTCAATTATAATATTGATTTCATATTTTTAGATGTGAATATAAAGTTTAAATTTAAATTACTTAAATTTTGATATTATAGTTAGACTTTATATCTACGATACCTTCATATCTAATATTTTCATAAATTCCAAAATTTACGAAATTTCATCATGAATCATGGAAGTGGGATTTCCATTTGTGTCAAATTTAAATCCAACTCTACCTAATCTAGAAACAATGATCTCACACTATCTAGCTTTTTTCATAAAAAATAAAAGAGAAGAATGGAAAAACTCCTACCCCTTGAACCAAATTTCTATTAATGGGTTATCAAATAACCTCTGCAACTTTTTCCCAGTGTGATACCCACTTCAGCCATTCAAACTAGTTAAAACTTGGAATAGTTTGGCATACTCTGTGAGAAAAATAGTATTGAAAACATGCCAAAGCCTTGAAAATTAGGTTTAAATGTGGCAAGGAAGTTCAAGATAGCTAAAAGAAATGACTTCCCTTAACAATATGATAAGATGAGTTCTGAATGCTATAATTGTTACAGTCAAAACTGTTGTGAAATTCCTAGAAAAATAATTTCATAGTAATTAAGTAAATAAAAAAAAATTATGTGATTCCATAAAGTCTGTGAAATAGTTTTTTATTATCAAGAAATTGAAATATGATAAAATTTTTACTTATAATTTTCCAAACTAGTCTTATAAGAAGATAAGAATATGCACTTAATCTATTCTACTTCCACTTCATATTGTACTTCCTTTATGGCAGCAAAAAGTTGAGACTTTAAGACATAAAGGCTAGTAGTATTTCTTTAATGATTTACCTTGACCCTAGAAATTGAAAGTCTAGGGAATAATTCATTATGATTTCCAGGACAAGCTTATCATTTAGAAAACCAAAAAAAAAAAAAATCAAGGGGTTGAGATAGGGAGAGAAAGAGAGTGATGGGATTTAGGTAGAAATCAAAATCATAAAGAGGGTGCTTTAATTGTTAGCTCAAAAAAGGTATATTAATTATGAAAATGCTTAGATCATAAGATAAATGACAATTGAAATCACAGCAATTGTTTTTGCACATACGTTTTCATTAACTCTTGTTAAATTTGGTATCAATCAAATCGATTTTTGAGATGATTTTATTTTGTTTTTCCTTTGTATTTATTTAATATTTTTGTGATTGATCATCGTCATGATGATTTTAATCATGTTCTAGTTTTGGGTATTAATAAATTATTAGCTCAAGACTCCAAAAGGTAACATCCCCAAGCAAGTATACCGATTGGGAATCCTGTTGGAATTCCAATATGACATAGCATAAACAAAATTAATTAAGCCACATTAGGATAAAGCTTTACATTATTGCCTAATACATAATCATATAGTAGTTGCATGGGAGAGGAAAAATGATGACTTGTTCTCCTTTTTACCTTCCCAACAAAAAACGTACACGTCATGGAGCCAACTCAGCCTAACAAACAAGCTTTATCTTTAATAGCATTCACATTATTTTCCCCATCCTATCACGCAGTAGGTGGCCACTTTTGCTTTCCTTGGTGTCATTTTCCTTTTATAATCATGCATCTGATCCCTTAGCCGTCCAAGCATGGTAAAATTCCACTTTGAGCCACGTTTTCGTTGAGGTAAGCTGACACAAACTCTATCCACAATATTAAATTTTTAGGGTCGATAGACCTAGCCAAGCCAGCATCAATCAGGACCATTTCATTCAACGACAATGGTCCAAGTAACAGAGTCGATGGTGACATCAAGGAACAGTGTCGACAAGTAAATAGATTAAGGTATTCTATTCCTTTTGATCTTCAAATGTCTTTTTTGCAACATAGTTATGGTAACTCTTGCTACAACACTTATTCTGCAGTAATATTGTGGCTTATAATCAACTTCATGAAGCTTTTACTATAAAGAATCAATCAGAATGATAACTGCAGAACATATAACTTATGTCATTAAGGGTATAGACATTGAAAACTTCTTCATGTTTTGATCATGTTTTACGGTACTGGTCAGCTTTGGCTATCTTTTTATAGACTTAGCTAGCTCTAATCAGACAAAAGGGTATGTAGATTTGAGAAATGATAAAGGTCAAGTAAAAACAAGCACGTGAAAATGGTTACTAGCAATATATTTTTCTTCCAAGAAACCCGCAGCCATTTCCATGTCTTATTCTACTTAGGCTTTTCTCCTAATCCTATTGCGTGTGGTCAATATAAAACTTCCTGGCTTCGGCTACAAGTCAAACAGGCGGTTTCATGTGCCAAGTCTTCTCCAATCTGGCAAACATCTTCCCCCTCTATATAAGCAGCTTCCTCAGGCTTTGCTTCTTCATATTTTCCTGTAATCCCCGTCTTCCCAACTTTGCAAAAGCTTGCCTACAAAATACTTGGTAACCCTCTGATCATCCGAATCGTTGTTAATTTGTTGAAGAAAAATGGAAGTAGAGATGTCCCTGGCAGATTGCTTGATGAAGGTGCTCATGTTCCTGATTGTTCAAGGACTGGTTTATCTCATCCTTTCTAATTCATCTGATATTTTCTCCAAGAACAAGATGAGATCGTTCAGCTTCAAACGTGCTCGTTCTTTAAGCATTCGCCGGATCCTGGCTTCCATCTCTGACTTTCCCCAAGGTGTCGAGCCATCACCATCATCGACGAGTTTGAGGTCACCAGCTCAGGAATATCCCACAACTGAAGAATATGAAAGTTACTGATTCTCATGTTATGGTACTTGGATCAAATTTATTAGCTATCTGTGCTTGTGTGTGAAACCATTTTTTTATTCTTTGGGTACCGTCGAATGAAAGAAATTTGCTATTCGTTTGTCTGATTGTAAAGAATTAATGCATCAGGTACTTAGTTCCATTGCGTATGATTTCTGTAATCATATACACCGTAAATACCTTTTCCGTGTATATATTGTCTAAGAAGCTGATCCCATGTACATTTATAAGAATTTATGATACTCCGAGTCTTCATTTTCTTTGAAATATGATGTCCGATGTATGTCCAATATACATGAATATAAAGATTTGACCTTTTAAATATATAAAAATACTCAAAAATATTTGGATGTATTCATGTTAAGCACATACCTGTACCCAACAATCACTTTGAGTTCGAGTAACATAGCTATAGCGAAGAACTATCAGATACCTTGTCTGCAGCAGCTAGCAGGAGCACTTTGGTAGGACTACAGCAGCAACAGAATGAACCAATGCAAAGCTGTTAAAGTAAACGATAAATAATGGTTCTCAAAGAAATATGGAAAGACTGGTCATGACAATTACCCAGAAGAACAAAGATAAAACTAAAAAACATAAAAATTTATAAGAACTTACGAATTTTTGTACATTTATAAGAACTTTCATTTCTTTTTTTTTTTTGTTTTTTTTTTGAAATATCATATGTTCAACATGTATTCAATGGATATGATATAAAGATCCGACCTCCAAATATATAGAGAGCTAAAAAAAATTTGAACAAATTCATGTTGGACATATATCCGTATCTAACACTCATCCTGAGTTCGAGTAACATAGACAAGAAGTGCCAGATACCATGTCTGCAGCAGCAGTAGCATATTGGAAGGACTACAGAAGCAGCAGGATGAACCAGTGCAAGCTGTTTAAATAAATGATAAATAATGGTTCTCAAAGAAAGATAGAAAGACTTGTGACAGCTTAGCAGTTTATTTTAACACACGTAAATGCAGATCTTATTGTATGCTAAGTTGATTTCAGTTTTGTTCTTGTATCAAATTTAGCTCAAGTCTAATTTCTCTACACTCTGGGCAAACAACAAGCAGGTTATCTCTTATCTGCCAACGAAAACTGCACCTCCATAGACATTCCAACCTACCCTGTTCTTTGCTGCCTCAACTGATAAAGGACTTCTTGAGGGAGTATTGGATGGGAATAGGCTGGAAACATAACTTTGTATCTGAGTTCACCAAGAACTGGTTTAATAAACAGGCCCAAAGCTAAACATTGCCTTGAGCCAAATGCTTCTTGCTCCTCATCCTAAATTTACAAATTCTTGTCACAAACATTCATTAGCATGTCAATTTCCTGTTAAGCATCACAGATGTAATAGGCTGAATTTTTATTTTTCAAGAAATGTGCCTGCTGATCAAAAATACAAAATACTTTGAAGGCTACTAAGAAAATGCAGAAAATACAAGGACAGGCTAAGTTAGTGAAATGTAACTCTTCTGGCCGCTTAAGACCCAAGCAGAACATAAGTCACAGCAAACTACAATGACAAAGAACATAAACTATGAACTTCTATTGTCTATCAATGTTCTGCCTTATCCTCAGACAATCAAATTCTTTTACCCATCAGTGTTCTCCACTATTCTCTTGGTTCTCATCATCATCATCCTCATCATCCTCATCCTCATCATCCTCATCCTCATCATCATCCTCATCCTTGTCAAGGTCATCAAATATATTGCCTCGAGGGAGTTTGCTGAGCTCCAAGTTCCCATCCTCTTCACTAAGGAACTCCAGCCCATCTTTGGTGTCACGATGCTTAACTAAAAGCCAGCGCAACAGCCTGTCTTCCTTGTTCAAGTAGTGCAACTCCTTGTTAATATTGGGTGTCGCCATCATTGTCATCTGCATGAGCTGACCCTGTACCGTACACAACAGGAACAGCAGTTTGTTCAATTGATCATTTCATTTATAAATTTCTGGTCCAGAATGACCAATCCATCTGTGATGCTCAAAATATGAAGATGGACTTCAACAAAACAAGTCTATATATCATGATATGTAGAACAGAGCACAACCATATCAAGCATTTTAGTACCCCATCCCTTTCAGTCTATCTAACAGTCTTTCAACATGTTCCATTTTTCATTGCAACTATATCTGTTGGAGTTGCACCCTTCATTTGTTTCTAAATTGCAACTGTGTTTCAACAATGCACAATCTGCTTATGCTCATAGGCTGGTTACAGACCAGCAAAGCAAGATACACTTCAAAAGGAAAAAGGCAAAAGATCAAACAATAAATACACAATTTTTAGCTTGGTTAAAGCTTCATTCTTTAAAAGCATAAGTCTATACTCTTTTTATTTAAAAAGCCAAAAGGAAAGGTGAGAGTTCAGATTTTGTAACCTGATAGTATCTTCCATCAAGCTTCCTAATGCCATACCCCAGCTGAACAGTCCCAAACGATTTCATCTCAGTGAGAACCCCATTTCTGCTACAAACATGTTTTCCTATTCGTCTTATCAAGTCCATCGAAAGCTCCTTTTGCACATGGGGCTTAAAGAGAAGCATACAATCATACAGAGGCATTTCTTTCTCTGTCAAATTAAAAAAACCAAAACCAACCCAATAAACCATTTTCCTCCTAGATACCAATAACACAAACAGAAACGCAAAATAAGATATCGAATCTGAATCATTGAATGATTAGACTATGGTCTTTTTACCTTCGAAAGCAATCAAGGACACTCGTGACAGAGAGGGAACCGGACCCAAGCTCGTGACAAAGAGAGAGGAAAACGACCGTGATGTAGCAGTGATGGACGGCTGTGATCAGCGAAGAAGAAGAGGAAGAAGGTGGACGGCGTGACTGATGAGTGCTCCGCCGCTTGGAGGAGAAGAAAACGTCGGGAAGGTGAGGTTGTTGGGTTTTTCGTAGGAATAACAATTAAATAAATAAATTTTTTATTACATTATTACCTTATTACCCTCGTAAAATTAGGAAATCACCATTGGCATTGAGTTCAAGGATCACCAACTCAAGAACATGAAACTTACTAGTAATTCTCATGTTAAAATGCTTAGATCAAATATGTTGGCTACTTTGTGATTGAGCAAAATAAATTTTTTTTTAATCTTTTGAGCATTATCCTCTTCAAGAAATTTGTTATTCATTGTTCTTAGCAATGGAAATGAGTATTCTTTAATCGGTATTCGACTTGATTATGTAAGAGAAAGATATTTTATATTCGGTTTTGGAATGAATTTGGGTATTAAGATTAATATCGATTTCGGATTTAATTAGGGTAGAGCTATCATCCTTTGGATACTTAATGCCCAAATCTAATTATGGATGTTTATTTATTTGTTTTACGTTACTTAAAGTTGTTGTTTGATATATTTTTTATAATAATTTTTTATTTAAAATTTAATTTTAATATTATTTATTTTTATAAATTTGATTATTAATGAATTGTATGAATGTGAATTATGAAATATAATTATTATGGATTTAATTGCAAGTAATTAAGTATGCATGAAGAAGTTAATAAAATTTTTCTATACAATTAGATAATTAAACAAGTTTAGGTAAGTAACAAGTCTTGCATAGGAGCACCCGAACATTTAACTCATTGGTTAGTGCATTATCCCTCTGTCTAAAGAGTAGGATTCGAATCTCCGCTCCTCCAATTATAAAAAAAAAACAGTCTTGCATAGGATATTTAGGTACAAGTTTGAATAAAAATTTTCAAAAAGAACTAGATAGTTGTAGAGTTCAAATACATAGGACAAGCTGACAAATTAACGATGTTAGAATTTGGGTTAACACTATTTCAATTTATACATTTCACTATAGTTCAAGAACAAAATGTATTATTAATTAATTAAACATGGAAAAGGTATCAAATACCAAGCCTGTAGCAGCAGGGGCACCTTGGAAGGACCATAGCACCCTCTTTGACCACCCATGGATGCTCAGCAACAATGTCCAAGGTTATTCGCAACTTGGGGTCTGCATATTAGAAACAAAATTCAACCAATGAAACTTACTATGTTTGGACCTTGTAAGGAAAAAAAAAAGCATATAGAAACACGAATGACCTTTGTAGAAAAGGCCTTGGAGCAAATCTTTGAGCATTGGATCTAGTTCCTTTGGGAGTAATAAAGAGCTGTTTACAATCTGCAACAATGATGAAGTTAGAAATGTTATAAAAGTAGAGCAAGGTAATATAAGCAGGAAAGTGGTGGGAAAAGATTTTTACATTATTGTAAGTCTCAGGTAAACTATCAGCAAGAAAGGGGTAGTAGCCTACAACCATGTAGTACAGGGTAACACCTATAGCCCATATATCTGCTGCTTTTCCATGATAAACTGTACCTGTTACCAATTGCAACAAAGATTTCAATAGTGTAATGAAGTTCACCCTTGAAAATTTATCCCAAATTTATCTTTTAAAAAAAAATCTTTTGGTTGTCCTTGGTGAAGTTTCTTGCATAGAGTCTCTCTTGAATGAGTTTCTGTGAACAATTTTGAACCATATTAATGTGCATTAAACATACCAAAGTAGCACTCAGGTGGAGTAAAAGCTAGAGTTCCAGGGGATCTCCAGAGTTCATCATTGTCATCCTGCAAGATGACAACTTATTAGCAAAATGAAACTCTTTTCTAGATACAAACAAAAACATTTCCATGCCTGATACAGCTTATCACAGCATAAACATATGCTGGTTAAACAGAGTTGTTGACTTGTCAACATTCCTTTTCTATTTATAACATGCATGTATAAGATTTTCTAAGGATTATATTATAGCTTTCAATTCTGAATCATTTTCAGTAGTGAACGACCATATTGGTTGTAGTCTAAGGGCATGCTTAATATCTTCTAATCTCAAAAATAAGCATCTAATTTACCTCAAAAGCCTGGCTCACACTGAAATCACCAATTTTCACCCTCTCACTTTTAGTGAGTAGAAGATTTTCGGGCTTGATATCACCATGAATGATATTCTGTTACAATAAGCAAGGTAAAAGTTTTTAGCGGAAGTCACATATGTAGGAGCAATATAAAACATTAAAGTTTAAGAAAAGATAATTAATACATTAATTTTTTATTATAACTTAACTTTTGACTGAACTTGAACATAAAATAGTCCTTGAGCTGAAAGTTCTAATGACAAGAATTTAAGATAAATAATCGGGTTGTCATATCTGGTAAAACTGCATTTGTGAGACTATCACAGCCCATACTTTTAAAACTCTAATGACTTTGAAAGGGCTTTGAACATGAGATAATGAAGAGTTTGTGACACACACCATTATCTATAGCATGATATCCAGTTTATAGTTTCACTAGATATAATAGTACGAAACCGGAACAAATTATTGATACATGCTAATTATAAACAAGCTAAGCAAATATAAGTTGGAATGTATCTCTTTAATTGTTGCTAGTGTTTATTTTAGTAGCTAGCAGATACTACATGCTAGTGCATAAGACTCATTTAAGTTTACTCTTATTTTTATGTTGTTGTCAATTATTATTGGTTATTTTACTTGGCACATGTTAGTCTACTACTTAGAATTACGGACCAGTTATCTATTGAGTTTACTTAGTGGGTAGTTGTCAATTTCTAATTTCATGTCTTATGGTTTTTTTTTTTATTTCTTGTACTTAAGCTTTAAGTAGCAAACTAATATGAATGAGGAAGTTGTTTTGTTTTTTCTTCACTTTGCTGTTCTTAAGAAGTCTCTTTATTGTCCTTCATTTTCCTTCACTTTATTTTTTGAAAGTTCATCATGGTATTAGAGCTTCTAAGATCTTAAGGGACTTAGGGTGCTAAAAATAATGGAATATTTTTCATAAAAAGATCTCAACCTTTCATTCTTCTTTCACAAAAAAAAAGAAAAGAATCGTCTGTCATGGCTTCATCCAAGTTTAATGTCACAACATTTCCTATTTTTTCATGAGAAAATTATAATATATGGGTTGTGAAGATGAAAGCCTATATTAGGGCTTTTGATTTATAGGAAATTGGGGAGATGGGAGGTGATCTTCCAGTGATGAGACATGTTAATCCCACTATTGTTCAAATTAAACAGCATAGTGAAGATGTAGCAAAGAGATATAAGGCACTTTCTTGCATCCAATCTGTTATGTCGGATACCATTTTTACAAGAATTATGACATGTGATAGCCTAAAAAAAGCATAGAATTGACTCAAGGATGAGTTCCATGGAAGTGAGAGGACGAGGTAAATGCAATCTCTCAATCTGCATAAGGAGTTTGAGATTCTGAGGATGAAACAATCAAGGAATGTTCAGACAAGATTATGAAGCTTGTCAATCAATTAAGACTACTTGGAGAGGACTTAACTGAACAGAGAATTGTTAACAAGGTTTTTGTAAGTTTTTCAGAGAAATTTAAAGCTAAAATATCATCTTTGGAAAACTCAAAGGACTGCTTTCAACTCACTGTTACAGAATTGGTGAATGCGTTACAAGCTTAAGAGCAAAGAAGGGCTATAAGACATAAGGATAATGTGGAAGGAGCATTGTTGGTTAAGAATAAAAGCAAGAATCCAGGTAGTAGCAGTAGAAGAAATAAAGGTGAAAATAAAGATAAAGAGACAAGAATGAATGATGGTAAACAAAAGAAAAATAGAGGTAAGTTTCTTCTTTGTAGTCATTATAAAAAGATAGGCCATGCTAATCCTTTTTGTCGGTATAGACCACATGTGAGATGCAAGTTTTGTAATCAGTTGGGTCACATAGAAAAAGTTTGCAAAGCCAAAGGAACTTGAGGAGAAGAAAAGGCAGTTGTAGTAGAAGAAAAATAGGCTATAGAGGAAACATTGTTTATGATCAAAAACACTAATTTAAGAGATAGAAAAATAGAGTGGTTGATAGATAGTGGTTGTTCTAACCACATAACAAGCAATGAAGAAAATTTCTTGAAACTAAATAGAGACTTTAAGACTCAAATGAAAATTGGTGATGGCAAGTATTTGAAAATACAAGGGAAAGGAACTGTGGCAGTTCAAACACCAACCGATATCAAAACTATTTCTTATATATTTTATTCTTCACAAGTTAGCGATAACCTCTTGAGTGTTGGTCAGCTCTTGGAAGATAATTATTCCTTATGGTTTAAAGATAAATCTTGCATAATTGTTGATTGCTTGGGTAAGAAGGTGATTATTATTGGAATGAGGAATAAATGTTTTCCTCTTGACTTCATGAAGAATAGACATCAAGCTTATCAATGTATTTTTAGTGATACTGCACTATGGCACAGATGTTTTGGACATGTTCATTATAATTCCTTGAAATTGATGGCCTCATCGTAGATTGTAAAAAGGCTTCCAAGCATTGAGCACACTAAACATGTTTGTGGAATATGTCAAATGGGAAAGCAATGCAGGACTGCATTCCCAAAGCAAAGCTTGTCAAGAGTTAATAAGAAATTGGAGCTTGTTCACTCAGACGTTGGGGAACTAATGAAAATTGAATCACTAAATGGAAGCTTGAACTATCTAATCTTCATTGATGATTTACCAAGTATAGTTAGGTATTTTTTCTCAAACATAAGTCAAAAGTTTATGCCAAGTTTCTGATTTTTAAAGCTATTGTGGAAAAAGAATCTAGTCTAGCTATTAAGATGTTGAGAACTGACAATGGTACTGAGTATCTATCTAATGAGTTTAAGAATTTATTAGCTCAGAATGGTATAAAGCATCAGTTACCAATACCCTATTATCCCCAACAAAATGGGGTTAGTGATAGAAAGAATCCAACCATAATTGAGATGGATCGATGTCTTCTTTTTGAGAAAGGATTACCAAAAAGCTTTTGGGTAGAAGGTATCAATGCTGCCATGAATTTGCTAAATATTTTGTCAACTCGAAGCTTTAATTCAAAGACTCCTGATGAAGCTTGGTTTGGATACAAGCCTTCGATCTCTCACATAAGAGTGTTCGGCTGTATAGTCTATACCCAAATTCTTGATGAAAAGAGATCGAAGCTAGATGCTAAGTCATAAGTTGTAATTAATCTTGGCTTCAGTGAAATCTCCAAAGGATATTGACTATATGATATTAAGACCAAGAAGGAGTCAGTAGGGATGTTGCATTTGATGAATTCAATATGTGGAATTGGGGGACAAACTCGGTTGAAAGCTCAAAAGACTTGAGTATTTTCAATGATGGTCTAACTTAATTGGAGAATCAACTTGAAGATGAAAATATTGATGATTATCCAGTGAGAGGCACAAGATCTTTGCAAGATGACTATGAGCGTTGTTATGTTATTATCTTGGAGCCAACAAGTTATACAGAGGTAGCTAAATATCAACACTGGATTAAAGCTATGTGTGATGAGATTGAGATGATTAACAAAAACCAAACTTGGCATCCTATAGACAGATCAGCAAACTAGAAAGTGATAGGAGTTAAGTGGCTCTTCAAAACTAAACTTAATGCAGATAGAACAATTAACAAATACAAGGCATGTCTAGTAACTAAAGGGTATGCTCAAGATTATGCGGTAGACTTCTCTGAGACGTTTGCACTAGTGGCTAAACACGATACCATTCAACTTCTAACAGCTTTGGCAGTCAAAGAAAGTTGGAAGATCTGACACTTAAATGTGAAATCTACATTCTTGAATGGCTTCATAACCGAAGGTGTTTACATTGAGCAACTTGAAGGTTTTGAAGAGAAAGGAAGTGAGAACAAAGTTTACAAGATTATTAAAGCACTATATGGTCATAAGCAGGCACCGAGGGCTTGCTATGAATGAATGGACAGTTACTTAAGGAGTAAAGGATTTAATCGAAATATAAACGAGACAACTTTGTATGTGTTAAGCTTAAATGGCTTGGTAAATTTGTTGGTCTTATTGTACGTTGATGACTTATTGATCACAGGTCTAGATAGTTATGTTCTGGATGATTTTAAAATGAAGATGAAGCAGGAGTTTGAAATGATAGATCTTGGTGAGATGCCTTTCTTTCTGGGTATGGAATTTGTTCACAAGCCAAATTATGTATCCATCAAACCAAGTATGCAAGAGGGTTGCTGCAACGATTCAACATGGAAGCTTGTAAGTTAATAGACATTCAATCAGCCTTAAACAATAAGTTTTGCAAGAATGATGGTAGTGGAGATGCTAATGGTGTAGTTTACAGAAGTTTAGTTGGATGTTTATTGTATCTGACAGCTTCTCGACTTGATATAATGTATGCTACTAGTGTTCTTTCAAGGTATATGCAAGAGCCATCAGAATTTCACATTATTGCAACCAATAGGATGTTATGGTATGTGAAAGGGACAATGACTTTTGGTCTCAAATTCAGTAAAAAATTCAGCAATGATCTGTTAGGGTATTGCGACAGTGACTGGGTTGGAAGTCTCGAGGATTCTCGAAGCACCACAGGTTTTTGTTTTCCTTTCGGTAGCATTGTATTTACTTGGAATTGCAAGAAACAAGATGTAATTGCATAGTCCACTGCATAGGTTGAGTATATTGCTACTTCTACTATTATTAATCATGCCTTGTGGTTGAGAAAAATGCTTAAAGATATTGTATTCAAGTAAAGAGAAGAAACAACTCTTTGGATTGACAATCAATCTACAATTGATATTGCCAACAATCCAGTGCATCATGGGAGAACAAAACACATAAGAGTGAAATATCATGTTATTCGAGATGTCATCAAAGAAAAAGAAATTGCTGTGTATCATTGCACTTCTTCTGAACAGCTAGCAGATATTTTGACCAAGAGTTTGAGTAAGGAAAGATTTGTTTATCTCAAGACTATGCTTGGTGTGTGTGAGATACATTCCAAGGAGGTGTGTTGAAGTTGGAATGCATTTCTTTAATTGTTGCTAGTGTTTATCTGAGCAACTAGCAGATACTACATGCTGATGCATAAGACTCATTTAAGTTTAGTCTTATTTTTATGTTGCAGTCATTTATTGTTGGTTATTCTACTTGGCACATGTTAGTCTACAGCTTAGAATTATGGATCAGTTATCTATTGAGTTTACTTAGTAGGTAGTTGTCAGTTTTTAATTTAATGTTTTATGGTTTTTTTTTAATTTCTTGTACTTAATCTTTAAGTAGCAAACTGTTATGAATGAGGAAGTTGTTTTGTTTTTTCTTCACTTTGCTGTTTTTAAGCATTCTCTTTACTCTCCTTCATTTTCCTTCACTTTATTTTTTGAAAGTTCATCAAATATAACAGATTCTATGAGAACTATTATGTCCATTAGCATGATTTACAATCCATCAAGAAATGCATGCTTACCTATCTCCAAGTTGTTTAAAAGTGAAAAAGAAAAAAATTTAACAGTAAGAACCTCAATGTTGAGTCAGTTTTTCATAGACCATAGTTTAAAGCAATATGCAGAAACAATCCTTAAGTCCAAATTGTTTCATTGTGATTATGTCATAAAACTTGTAGTTTTCTATGATAATCACTAAATAGGAAGCTGTATTTGTTAATTTCTTGGGTTACTTGTAACATTCACCACTTCAAGTATCATCTTTTCCCAAGCACAAAGCATAGCATCACAGATTGCCTTGAACATCTAACTGTTTATCCAGTTTCATAAGTCACCACTGGCACTAAACTTTAGTACTTTTTTCACTGTCAGTATGGAAGATGTCTTAAAACTATATTGCTTGGTAGTTGGTTCCCCTAGAAGAAACTTACATGACTATGCAAATAAGTGAGGCCTGCAATTATATCTTTGAAGTACCTCCTTGCAGTTGTCTCATCAAGGTGTCCTTGTATTTCAGAAAGGTTTTTTATATCATTACCTTCCACATACTCAAGAACTGCAAAATTATAAAGATGCATATATATCAAGAGTAAAGAACAACTAACTAGAATCCAAAAAAAAAACTCCACCATGCATATTTTTTGTTCTGGATAAAACTTCTTCTGTAAAAGCTAGAAGTGCAAAGGGATGTTGATACCCATAAAGAGATAATCAGATTTGGGGTCATCTATTACTTCAACAAGGTTGACTATGTTTGGATGATCCAACATCTTCATTATTGAAACCTGTAAAAGGATTTAGTTTCATCACTGGCAAGTTCAAAATGAAGCAAATATTGGAATTTCAAGGGTTATCACAACTTTAAGATAGAAAAGTGTAATAGGACGTTCAGAACAAAGATTAAGCCTGTAAAGCAAAGAAAATCAGGCACAAACTTGTTTGTTGCATGTAAAATTGCACCTTACCTCTCTAAAAACATTGGTCATAGCGGTTTCTGACTGTGTCACACGCACCCTGCGCAATCTAGACTTGCAGATTTTCTGCAATAAACAACAAAGTATATCAGCATTGTCTGGAACTGAAAAGATAATTACATAATCACTAAGGCAATCTATTTTTGACATCAACATGTTCAAGCAATGGGGAAAAGAAACCACATTAAGCCTTGAAAGGCTGGTAAAATAAAACACAAACTCTTTTCCATCATCTAAAGCAACTGATCCCCACACCATATTTTAGAGCCATGGTTGTGGAACCTGGCTATATCATTAAGACCAGAAGT
>NW_018397270.1:3943972-3948216 GCF_002168275.2 Theobroma umbraticum | reverse complement strand
ATTCTTAATGTTAATCCAAGATTATAGTTAAATTTAGTTAGTGCTAAGAATTTCTCGGATCAGATATCAATGAGGAGTGATATTTCATTTAGTCCCATGCTGCAAATCTTGATATTAACCGTCCATGGCTACATAAGAACAATGTAACTACTGCTAACAGACAAGTAGATATACATAGCATGATGTTCAATAAGATTTCTAAAACTTACTTGTATGTATATCAGATAATTTTCTGATACTAGAGAAGAAACTCAGCTTGATAAGTAACTTGCAATAGTAAGCAATAATGAACAGATTAATACTGGATATGGTATCTTATGGTGTAGATAAGAATGACAGCTACCTTAATAGCAAATGGGGTTCCATCATTGTTGTTTCGATACAATACCTGCACCGAGTCAGCAGATCGATTATCACTGCTTATGCAAAAAAGCATCTAACCAAGCCAGAAACCATTATGATACGCATACCACTTTTCCATAACTTCCCTGACTAATCTTTTGCTCTTTTACAAAGTCATTGATCATCTTCTTCCCATTCACATGCTACGTTTCAAAAGACAGAATATGGTGAGTATTCAAACCTGACTTTGCTACAATTGGCTAAAACACAAAGTGCTCAGAGGAAAAAGAATGCCGAAAAGTCTCTGAATAATAATAAGACAATTCTAAATACTATGATGTAGTAGGCAAATTTGGTGATTTTCTTATGTAACTCTGAATGAAAGAAAAACAATCCTGCATCACCGCTATATTATCAGAACTATTTTACATGTTAAAAGAAAAGATCTTTCAGAAGAGTTACCTTGGAAATTTTGATGGAAGTAGTTTCTTTTACAGGGATCTTCTTACAAGTTTGATTCTTCCTTGGCATGTTTGGGATTGTTTGCTTTCTGTCTGCACCAGCAAATAAACTTCTAGACCAGACCTTCTCATTGGAAATATCATCCGCATTGTGCTGCACGCCATTGTCCATATCTAGAGAGAAGCAACCGGTGTTGAAGTGATCAATAACAATGGATCCTTGGGATTCCCGCGAACCATAAGCCAATTGCAGTTATTTATCAATATTCATATTAATCATATATTTTAGAGGAAAACGAATTCGACACAGGTTGCAGAAATTAACTCTTCTGAAGAGGGTTTCAAGTGCTTATGTATCAGACAGACAATGATGGTAGATGTACAAACTCTTTCAATGGGGATAACCATTTAGACAATGGGATAAGCAACCTAAAGAAATGACAGAAATCAACCACAGCTCTTAAAATGAGTAAATTAATAAAGTTGAAACTAATCAGAAGTTGGTAGGAATATACTAAAAATATCAGTTAGATATATGGTTAAGATCCCTCTTTGGGGAACTTAAAACAGGACTAAAAAGCTCAGTAAAAATTAATAAAGCCTAAAGAATCAAACAGTACAAACCATACTTTCAACATTGTGATTAAGTGTTTGACTGGTAGCTAAACATCTGGACTAATTTTGGTCATGAATTCTATACTTTCTTATGAGAAAAGATCTGGGGCTACCACCAAAATTTCCCAACTTGGTATGTACAAATCAGGAAATGATTGTACAACCGTCTCGTTGAAGAAATCTTTTTCGTGTTTCTTTGTTCTTCCGAGTGGTTTTATTTAACTAGATGATCTTTTCTCCTTCATCTGCATTAAGAAACTAAATCCTAGTGCCTACCAAACACGAGTCTAGATGCAATTAATTTATTTGTGTACAAGGAGATTAAAGAAATATATATATATATATATATTAATGAGAGGGCAGAACAATTTACAATGTAACTAAACAATTACAATAATTTATAGCTAACCAACTAAACACTGATAGGAGATCAGTTTTGGGTTTGTTAGATTAGATCCTTCCTTGTACAGTAATGCTCATCTGTTGATATATTACAAAGTACAAACATTTTTCAAAACCTCCTTTAATATGTAGAAACCAAAGCAGGAAAGGGAAATCTAACTGTTTTCTATAGACTTGGATGTTGGATCCAACTCAGATTTTTCAAGGAAAGAATATCTTGTGTTGCTGCATACAAATCACAAAGGTCAACAATTAATTATACCAAGTATTTCACTTGGGATCCCCAAGTGGCTTACCCATGTCACCCATATTGAATATAATAGTAGAAAGCATTTCAGAAGTATATTGCATGGAGTTTTTTCAATGAAATCCATGGAATCTTGCCTAATTTGTCAACAAAATTATTATTAGCTGTCCAACCATAACTAAGGGAACCTGGCATGGCTGTTTCCCTTTTCTGGTTGAGGCTTGGCCTTTGACTCTGCTTACGTCTACTTTTTCATGGTCTAACTCTAGGTTTTACAATTGTAGGATCATTTGCTCTTGCACTTCATACAATTAATAGTGTGGCAGGCTTAACATCCGGGGATATACCAATTGGCACTTTTTACATTCAACTGTAGGATATACCATCTGGCAGGTTTAAGTTCCTGGGATCACCCGGATATTAAGTAATAAGTCTTAACTGCATTATCAGACGGAGGGCAATAATAGAGGAGGCGGAAGGAGAGCATATACAGTTGAACCATTACCCTATTAGAACAAGAGTCCTCCACCTGGTCGCAGCTCAGGTATTTTTTTTTTCCAGATTTCCATGTCGCAATTACAAGAATTACATCAAGTTCTTACCGGGTTTTTACTTACTTTAGCATTGGATTATACAAAATAAAAGACACTGATCTTGATGCACAGCTGAAAGCCTTCCACCCTGCCTCTTTCCTCTTCTGGTCCTTGCAATGGCTGATGCAAAGTACCCTTCATCAACTAAAACAGAAACAAAGAGAACAACATTCTCACTTTTCGCAACAGGGAAAACAGTGGCTTTTGCGTTTAGTTTCACTTCTGTATTTGTTGTTGGTTTCACCACTTTGTTACTTCTCAACCCTTCTTCTTACTCCTCTCCTTGGCTCAAAACTTTCCTCCAAACTTCCTCTTACAGATCCCACTTTTCCTCTCTTTTCTCTCACTTCCACCCCAACTCTTCCCAATCCAATTACTACCCACTCCCTGCTTCTCCACTCCAACACAACCCTTTTCAGATTTCGCAGGAAACTGAAAGATTTCATGGAAAAAAATATTGGTCTTTGTCAAGTGAAAATAACAGTGGAGGCCCGTTTCAGATTTCTCCTGAAAGTGAGGATTTTGGTGGAAAAGATGAGTCCTTTTCCAGTGAAGTCAACAGTGGAGGGTCAAAGATTTCTTTAAAGGGTAACACTCATACTGTTACTTTCTCCCAAGAACCCAATCACACATCACAAAGTTTAAATGCTAATGCAACCAATAGTCCTGGCAGTTCTTCTCAGACTTTGGATATTAGAGAAAGCGGAAAAGCATTAAAGGAAGGGATTTTAGAGAAGGGGAGGGTGTCTAGCAATGTGACACTGGATGGAAGCAGTGATGAATTTCTTGAGAAGTTGAGAAAGGGGAATTTTGTGGATATAATGAGTCATTGTAGAATATTTGATGGTAAATGGGTGAGAGATGATTCTTACCCTCTTTATGCCCCAGGTTCTTGTCCTTATATTGATGAGTCTTTCAATTGCTTTGTTAATGGTAGGCATGATAGGGGGTATGAGAAATACAGATGGCAACCCAGTGGATGCAACATGCCAAGGTAATTTACCAAGTGCGGTATTTAGATTTACATTTGTGTATACATTTATATGTGAATGAAATCGTGCTAATTTCTATCTATTTTGGTATTAGTTACACATTGAGACTTGGTTTCTTGACCATGTTAAGGAGTGCAAAAGCTGTGCAGGGTGTCTTCATATTCATATGTGATCGTTTTTTGTACTTGTCTATTTTATTTTATTTTTCTTTTTCTGTAGTCAGATTGGTTTTGGGTGGACTTGTGTTGCAGGTTGAATGGCAAGCATATGCTGGAATTATTGAGAGGGAAGCGTGTAGTTTTTGTTGGTGACTCACTTGGTAGAAATATGTGGGAATCTCTGGTTTGTGTCCTTCAAAATTCAGCTGAGGACAAAAGCAATGTTTTTGAAGCCTCTGACAGGCATGAATTACAAACAGAGGGTTCTTACGCCATTTTATTCAATGTATGCTTGTCCTTTATCCTTCTCTTTTGATGTATGCTACTTGCAGTCAGATGGTTTTCTTTCCTGCTTAGAGAGAAAGCGAACTCTTTTTCTTGTATTTAATTTGTTACTAATTTTGGATGGATGGATGAACAGGATTATAATTGCT
>NW_018397270.1:3940714-3943962 GCF_002168275.2 Theobroma umbraticum | reverse complement strand
CTTCCGATCGCCATTTCTAGTTCAAGAATGGAAATCACTTGAGAAAAATGGATCAAAGAGGGAAACACTCCGACTTGATATGATGGATAAATCATCTTATAAGTACAAAAAGGCAGATGTTCTCATCTTCAACACAGGACATTGGTGGACTCATGAAAAAACTTCCAAAGGGTAATGTTGATGCCACCTATTTGTCCATGTTGTTGATAAAATAACTCAAGTGGAGAAGCTTCTAACAGTTTAAGAATTTGCAGAAAGGGTTACTATCAAGAGGGTAGCACTATCTATGACCGATTAAATGTTAAAGAGGCATTTCGAAAGGCTTTGACTACATGGGCAAAATGGATAGATAACAATATAGATCCTATCAAGACCCTTGTTTTCTTCAGGGGCTTTTCTGCATCACACTTCAGGTAAATTGAACGCAAAATATGTCAAGTTAAACCCCTAAGATAGGGAAACAGAGTACCTTTTAATTCATTTTGCTTGTTCACAGGGGTGGAAGATGGAATTCTGGTGGTCAATGTGATGGTGAAGCAGAACCTATTACCAATGAGAAGTACTTGAAGAAATATCCATCAAAAATGCGGATTTTTGAGTCAGTGATAAAGGGTATGACTAAACCAGTATTGTATCTTAACGTTTCTAGAATGACTGGTTTCCGGAAGGACGCACATCCATCAATATACAGGAAGCAGAACTTAACGGAGGAGGAGAGAAGTTCGCCAACAAGAGTCCAGGATTGTAGCCACTGGTGCCTCCCTGGTGTTCCTGATACTTGGAACGAACTGGTATATGCTCAACTCCTTGTCAAACATAATCAACATCAGAAACAACTTCTGCATCAAGAACAACAACAGGGAAGGCCATAGGTAAAATTAATGCAATTTAAGTTTGTAAATTCTTGTTTAGTCACTAAATTTATGTAGATCGATTAGCATATGTTTATTTCTCAGTGAAAAGTTTACTTCCAAGGGAGAAGTGTAAAATGATACTATTCTTTGGAGAAAAAAAAAAGGTAAGAATACATAAATGCTGTTGTCAATAATTGGCTGTAAGTTTCTTCCTACCCAATTACACTCATTTAGCCTCTAATTGCCAGTAGCCTACAAGGCTCTCATGATTTTGTTATTGAAAGTAGTATTATGGTTAATTATCTTTTATAATATGAGCTGCAGTCAGTTTGTATCTCTTATAAAAAATATGTTTACTTACAGTACACAACTTGTAAATGAATCTTTGCCTGATTCTTTATGAATTTCGCTGGTAGAATAGAGGTCCTGAATAACTTGGGCCTGTATTTTATTTGGAAAGTGATATCTATTTGATCTGTATGCTTCTGGATTTGTGTTAAAGATCTTTTAACCGTTTGGAATTACAATGCTAGATATGGATTTCAGATGAGATTATGCTCTTTTAAAATAGGAGATTAGATCCCAAAGGTGGGCTTACAACTTGTTCTATCAGCCTCCTTAATGCCTGGCTAATGTAATATGAATCATCCAGGCTGTATATGGTTTTGGTGAGATTTGAAGAAGTTTCTGCTTGTTTGTTATCTTGTTTCTGTTTTCTTTGGTTTCTTGATAATTGAACTGAGCTAGAGAATGATGACCAATACCATATAGAGCTAACAGATTAGTACTGTTCTTGAGGCCAATGGCTGACACCTCAGATTTCAGTTCATTAGAGGTGAAATTGGACTGAGGTTCAAGTGTTGAATATGATTTATTTGTCAAGAAACTGAGTTTCTTTGTATTATAAGTTAAAAACATCTGTATTGTGCTAGACTTTTTGTTCATTTTGGGATATGCAAAGACTAATTGCAGTTTTAAAGGGGAAAAGGGTAGGAATGATCAAATATGATCAAACAATCTGCATGAGTAAACAGGTTAGAGACACAAAACAAATTGTTCTGATTTGTATCACCACAAGGTACTGCATTATCTGTCAACCAAAGGAAGTATGGGGGAAAAGAGGCCCATCTTTTAAATTTTACTATAATTTCAGTTGCTTGCCTTGATATTTCAGCTCTTATGAGGAAGTAAACATGAGCTCACTTTATGGATTAAGTAGAGCTTAAATGAGTAGACAAATTTGTCATCCCTTCAAGTTGTTACCTCAGAGATTAATGCATCATTCTTTACTATTCATGGACTAGCATTCAGTTTTACTTTTCCAACTAATTGTCATCAGCTCCTCAAACTACATTGTTGTTGGTCATCGTCGTCAGTAAGCCATCTAGAGCTCTCTAGGGTTGTCTGTGCTTTTTCTTCTTCACCAACTTGTTCTGGTTGCTCCTTTCTTTTTCATTTTCCTTTGCACTGTGTGTCATATCATTTGCCCTTGTTTCCTCCATCTTCCCCTTTTGCCATCGATTAACCCAAAAGCAATAAATCCTTAAAGTTATACTCCCTTAATATCAATTTTATAAGCAATGTACAAATTTGGCATCTGGCTGCAGGAACATGGAGTCTTCTAATCTAACAGAAAAGTTATTTCGAATCTGATTCCCTAACGCATTTACACTCTAGGAAATTAAGCTAGCCAGAGTAGCTAGTAGCTCCTTGCTGGTATAAGAAGTGCAAACTCAGCAATGAAGTAGCAATATACATCAACTCATAGCCAGAGCTGCAATTGCTTCTTGAAATTGGATAAAAATTGTCATGCACCTAGGCCAACAGGTTTCTCCACAAACTCAAAACTTTTTTCTTTCTGTTTTATCTGTTATGTTGCACTTGGCTTATCGTTTTGGTGGCTAATTTAATTCTCTAGCTCATTGCTTTCATAATTTTTTTGGAAGTTACATGGACTCAGGATGAAGGGTCGGATACAAGTACGTCATGTTAATTTTTAACAAATTTTTATCTTAATTTTGAGAATCCAAGCATTATATTCATATCAATTTAAGTGATTCAAGAATTTTTTTTTAAAAAAACAATTAAGTGATTCAAGATGAACAGAACACGAATATGTTAAGAGTAAAGGGTGTAGTGGGCTAGTACTGTTACAGCTTTAGTAGTGGCTGCCCTGTCTTTCTTTGTTTCTTTCCAAGGTCTTTCTGCTTTGTTCATGTTTACACCAGCCCCTTTGTTTTATGCTTTTCCTAGCCTAGTGGCTAGTTTTAGGCTTAGTTGAAACATTTCTGCTGCTGACATATCTAAACAGAACAATTGAAAGTGCAAGGAAGGAATTCTCCTCATGAAGAATCCAGTACAAGAAAATTTCTGAAAGGATGGTTAAGTCTAGTC
>NW_018397270.1:3938998-3940614 GCF_002168275.2 Theobroma umbraticum | reverse complement strand
ATGTATCAAATAGACAAAAACATATATATGCTGTTAAACATGAGAAAAGGGAAGGGTGTGGCAAGTAATTAGGCAAAGTAATGCAAATAATTATTACCTCACTGAGTACACAACCAATATGAGCAATGTATGTGCATTTTGCACAACAATAAACATGATTCATTGGATTCCTTTCATTCTCGCAAACATCACAATAATATTCTTCAGAATCATCTTCTTTAATCGAGTCCATATGAGTGAGTGGATGCCTATGATATCTATGTTTAATTGAAGATGGTATTGGAACACAAGGAAGATGGATGTTGAAATTGCATTGCACACAACGATAGAAATTATTATCGCAAAGCTCTTCACAGACATTGCAAGGAAAATGAATTTTCTAACTGTAGCTGGTTGTTTTGAAATAAGTGAGAAGGTGGTCGTGACACTTATGTTTTAGGGTGGGTAAGAGCTTAGCACAGTAAAAATGAAGGAAAAGGTCGCAAACTAGGCAGCAGTAGTTAAGGTTCCATCCAGATGTTTTTGCAAAAACAAATTCTCCACAAGCATTGCAATAGATGCAGATTTTATGGTGCAAGCCAAGAGGGTGCCAAGGATGATATCTTATCCGTACACAACTCATGGAGGAAGAAGTCACATTCTAGACAGCCATAGCACACTTCTGATAAACGCTTTTCGCACCAACTACAATTGTAGTCGCAGTTGCTTGTCTTCCTATATTTGAACATGGTCAGCTTGTGAAAGTGGCCGTAATGTTGAACTTCCTTTTTCTTGCAGTCTTTAAGCCTCTGCCACTCCTCTTCAAGTAATAGATTATTAGTTGAAGAAGGGCATGCTAAATCAAGGTTAAAATTGCATTCATTGCATGTGTATCTGAAGAAAGCAGAATTATACCAACATTTATCACAAATGAAATCTTGCCATGATTCACGGAGCATAAACGTGCAAAATACACAAATATAGGCTGTATTCGAGATTTCTTTTGCACATGCAGTACAGTATTCCTTCGGAGCATTCTCCAGATTGTGGAAGACCAAGGAATGTTCATGACAGGGAAGTTTGATATCCATATCAAAGAAGAGAGAAAATGGATAAACAAAGAGATGCAAAGAAAGATAGAACAAAGATTATAATATCAACAACGTAAACTCGCGCTAGACACACTATATGTCAAGGCAATCAAGATTAATATGAGGATTGAGATCCAAGGATGGAATCTCAACTCCTTACTTCTCATAGTATTATGTAAAGGAGCGATCCCTTTCTTGAGTGATGGAAAGACACAAGGTTTATATTTGCTTTTCATTAAATTAGTGAATTGATAAATTGGTACTTGAGTCATTGAGAAACAGCTTTGCTTTTTCCATAATTAAAGCATGTTCTTTTTGAATGAAAGGAAAGAAACAATTCCCACTTTAATGCTAGAGAATGACTTCTTTTTGCCCAAAGAAGTTACTTTTAAGTTTTCTTAAGCTGCCTCCTCAATGAATATGTTATCATTTCTTATTAAAAAAAAGAAGTATGTAAATTAATTAAAGAAAGGAAAAGAAGAGAGAATAAAGAAGTATGTCATCAAGAAACAACATTGGTTTTTCCTAATAAAGCATAAAGTTACT
>NW_018397270.1:3938403-3938898 GCF_002168275.2 Theobroma umbraticum | reverse complement strand
TCTCATCCTCGGTTCCTCAATCCATTTATGGTAACTCTTTGTTAGCGAAGGAAATGGAGCATGATGAAGTGATTGATGGCATCCACACTCCTCAGCAGCTTCTGGTTTGCAACTTTCATTGAATATATTTTTGCTAACTTCATTCAAATTAGGAAGAGTTTAGAACCCACGAAAAGAATTTAACTTTTTTGTAGCAAACATGTTCAATAGTGAATTACGTATAACTTAATTTAAATTTAAAATTAATTTTTATTCAAAATTAAATTGATATGTTACAATTCTTATACATTGCACCCATTACGTAGAGAAATATATATATATATAATCTTTAAGAAACGAGCTTAATCATTATTTAATTATTCACCTCTCTCTGTGAATGCAGAATCGATCTATCATCCATGAACATTCCATGAGATATTATGAAGTTATTGAAAAGTTAAAGAAAAATGAATACTGCCAAGCTTGTCGTATGGTAATTAGTGGTCCTTGTTATGC
>NW_018397270.1:3938038-3938383 GCF_002168275.2 Theobroma umbraticum | reverse complement strand
AAGAATTAGAGTACTACCTACATGAAAAATGTGCTACATTACCTTATGAGATACAACACCCTTTTCATTCTAGCCATGTTCATCATTTAACTATGAAGGATTCATTTCTTGAAGATGATTCAGGAGAGTTTTACTGCTATATTTGTGAGGAAGAAAGATGTCCAAATGATTATGTATATTGTTGTGAAGATTGCAACGGTTTATTTGCCGCTCATGTAGAATGCGTGCTTGCTAAGGTAAGTTTACATCTATAACTTTTTTAAATCAAAACATCAAACACTTTTTGCTCAAACATAGCTCTAAACTTATTTGGGAACCTTAGAATTGAATAATCAAGATCTATGA
>NW_018397270.1:3936573-3938028 GCF_002168275.2 Theobroma umbraticum | reverse complement strand
AAGTTTTCAAAGCAAAAAATAGTAACATTAATTATTTTCATGCTCCATATAAGTACATATAAAATACGCACATCCATTTATATCGTTAATGAAGGAATTTATTGGTGTTACCATTTTGAGATGATATAACATAATTAGTTAAGTCCTCGTTGCGAAACTAATGTCTTCATTTGTTTTAGCAGGTTGAAGATTATACAACAGTATTTATGCAATCTTAATAGGAATTTGTGAAAAGAAAATTGAATCAACTAAATAATGATAAAAAAATTGCCTTTAAAAATAAATAAATAAATATCTATATTGAGAAGATGAATGAATGCTACTTGCTATGTCTCATCTTATAAACCTCATCTTTCACTTTTCTTTATTAATATTCAAATTTAAAGTTCCTCAATTAAAATTCTTATTTAAACTGCTTCAATATCTATAATTTATAATGATCGTTTTGGTAAAAATATTTTGTTATTGAATTATTGGCGAAAGTAGAAATCTTTTGATGACTCCATTAACGTTGCAGAGGAAGGGAACAGGACTTGCTGAGAAATTGCAGAGAAAAATAAGAGAATTGAAAGGGCAAATGCAGAGCATCAGAAGCTCCTTGCATAGAGATTGAAGGAGCAGAGAGAACGATGTATGGAAGGGTTGTGCTCTGCTTCTGACGGTTGGGATGAATCTGCCCAATCCTTATGTCCTGTTTGTGGAGATTGGTTTTAAGCCAAGAGTTTCCTCTGCTGTGAATGGCTATGCTGCTGCTGTTTGTTTCTGTTTGTATCTGGTTTGGTTTAATAAAATCTCCAGTTTGATCAAGCAATTTATATATAGTAATAGTACAGATAAAGCTATTATGCATGACAGCGTTCAAAATTCAAACACCACATCCTTAGTAGGATAACTAGCAAATATTGAAGCAAATATATATTCTTCAGTTTGGATGAAACATGTAAAAGGGTTTAGTTTCATAACTAGCAAGTTTGGATGATCCAACATCTTCATTATTGAAACCTGTAAAAGGATTTAGATTCATAGTAGCAAGTTCAAAATGAAGCAAATATTGGAATTTCAAAGGCTATAACAACATAAAGATAGAAAAGTGTAATAAGATGTGCAGAACAAAGATTAAGCAAAGAAAATCAGGCACAACCTTGTTTTTCGCATGTGAAAAGCACCTTTCACAATCTGAGAACATTGGTCATAGCTGTTTCTAATTGTGTTATGCGCACCTTGCACAATCTAGACTTGCAGATTTTCTGCAATAAACAACAAAGTAATATCAACAAAGGCAATCTATTTTGACATCAATATGTTCAAGCTATGGGGAAAAGAAACCACATCAAGCCTTGAAAGACTGGTAAAACAAAACACAAAACTCTTTTCTGTCATCTAAATCAACTGATCCCCACACGATGTTTTAGAGCCATGGTTGTGGATCCTGGCTATATCATTAAGACCAGAAGT
>NW_018397270.1:3933326-3936563 GCF_002168275.2 Theobroma umbraticum | reverse complement strand
ATTCTTAATGTTAATCCAAGATTATAGGTTAATTTAGATAGTGCTATGCATTTCTCGTATGAGGAGTGATATTTAATTTAGTCCCATGCCGCAAATCTTGATATGAACTGTCCATGGCTACAAAAGAACAATGTAACTACTGCTAACGGACAAGTAGATTTACATAGCATGATGCTCGATAAGATTCATTGAGTATTAAGTTATGATTTATAAAGGCTTTTCTTGGTGTCAATAACTAATATTGAATATGTTTTTTTTTTATTTTTATATTTAGTATGTTTTTTCATTTTTGCAAAACGAGAAGCTTTTCTTACTCCATTCTATTCAATGCATGTTTGTCCTTTATCCTTCTCGTTTGATTTATGCTACTTGCAGTCGGTTTTGGAAAAACTTTGACTGCATGGGCAAGATGGATAGATACCAATATAGATCCCATGAAGACTCTTGTTTTCTTCAAGGGCTTTTCTGCATCACATTTCAAAAATAACAACAGAGAAGGCCATAGTATATATTGGTGAGATTCGAAGAAGTTTCTGCTTGTTTATTATCTTGTTCTGTTTTTTTTCCTTCGGTCTCTTGATAATTAAACTGAGCTAAAGAATAATGGCTGATACGTAATGAAGCAAACAGATCAGTACTGTTCTTGAGGGCAGTGGCCGAAACCTCAGATTTTAGTTTATTAAGGGTGTCAAATGGTGTCAAAATTGGACCGAGTATGTTTTATTTGCCAGGAAACTGAGTTTCTTTGGATTACAAGTTAAAAGCATTCGTATTGTGCAAGAAACTACAGAATGAACGTTGGACATTAACATCATTTAACTCTATTTTGTTCATTTTGGGAATGAAAAGACTGATTTCCGATTTATTAGGGAAAACGGTAGGCTATGATCCAATATGATCAAACAATCCTCATGAATACACAGGTTAGAGAAAAAAAACAAAACAAATTGTTCTGATTTGTATCACCTCAAGGTACTGCATTATCTGTCAACCAAAGGAAGGATGGGAAAAAAGAAGCCCATCTTTTAAATTTTACTTGACTTCCAGTTGCTTGCCTTGATATTTTCAGCTCTTATGCGGAGGAAAACATGAACTCACTGTATGGATTAAGTAAAGCTTAAATGGGTAGACAAATTTGTCATCCCTTCAAGTTGTCACCTCAGAGACTGCATCATTCTTTATTCATTCATGAACTAGCATTCAGTTTTACTCTTCCAAATAATTGTCATCAGCTCCTCAAACTACATTGTTGTCATTAGCTATTCTTTATACTTTTGCTAGCCTAGTGGCTAGTTTTAAACTTTACAACAAGCTGTGAACAATAATATAGAAATTTGTTCATTGTTCAGTTGCACTTTGTAGGATTGTTGTGCTTTGATTAGAGGGAGGGGGAATTTGAATCCAGTTCTTTGAGTGCTAAGTTACTTATGCTTACTGTTAAATCAAATTGCAACAAACGAATTCTCCTCATAAAGTTTTATTAAAAGATGGCAAGTCTAGTGTTTGTAATTACAGCTGAATTTATGTACCCACTTCAACTCAACCCAGGCCTTAAAACCAATTTTGTGTCATTAAAGCAGTATTTGAATTGTTTTAACTTTTTTAAAAGATCTACGAAATTATTGAGGAGGAAGCTTAAGAAAACTTATAATAACTAAGACGGGCACTTTCTTTCATTAAAATTGGAATTGTTTTTATAGTTTCATTTCATCTGTTGTAGCTGACTAGATCTGATTTTCAAGATAAATGATATTTTTACTTATTCAATAAAGAAAATAACCTGCTTTAATTATGGACAAAGCATTACTGTTTCTGGATGATTCAGGTAACAATTTATTAATTTAATATCCATATCTTTACATATAGTTTATCTATAACTTATTTTAATGAGGAGCAAATATATACCTTGTGTGTTTACACCACTGAAGAAAGGGATTGCTCCTTTTGAATTATTTTATAATATGAAAAGTGAGGGGGTTGAGATTCCATCCTTGGATCGCAGTCCTCTTAATCTTGATTGCCATTGCATAGAGCTTATCTAGCACAAGTATAATCTTTGTTCTATCTCTCTATCCATCTCTTTGTTTATCCATTTTCTATCTTCTTTGAGATGAATATCAAACTTGCCTCTCATGAACATTCCTTGTCCTTCATCAATTCTCAGAATGCACCTTCCTTGTTTACTGATCCTCCTGAACGTTACTGTAATGCATGTGCAAAGCAAATCTCCAATGCGGCCTATCTTTGTGTACAGTGCTATTTTTGGCTCCATGAATCATGCGCGAGTGAAGTTCAAAATCTGCCTCTTGAGATTATTCATCCTCTCCACTCACAACACCAGCTTGGACTAAAACTCAGTTATGAGGACTTCATTTGTGATAAATGTTTGTATATTTCTGGTGGCTCCAGATACAAGTGCTATGAATGTCATTTTAATCTTGAGTTAGCATGCGCTTCTTCAACTAATGATCCAGTGCTTGAAGAGGAGTGGCAGAGACTTAAAGATGGCAAGAAAAAGGAAATTCAGCACTACAGCCACCCTGAAAAGCTGACCATCTTCAAATATAGGAAGATAAGAGAACATGACTATGATTGTGGTTGGTGTGAAAAGCGTCTATCAGAAGTGTGCTATGGCTGTCTGGAATGTGAGTTCTTTCTTCACGAGTTGTGTAGAGATAAGATACCGAGAACACTTTATCATCCTTTTCATCCTTCGCACCCTCTTCACTTGCTCTATAAAGAAACCAACGACGATTGCAATGCTTGTGGAGACCAGATCATTGAAACTGCAACTCATCACTGGTATCGCAACTATTTTTGCCTAACGTGCAACTTTTGCCTTCATTTTCGCTGTGCTAAACTCTTACCCACCTTAAAACATGAGTGCCATGACCACCTTCTCACTTATTTCAAAAAATCTGAGCCAAGTCAAAATGCTAAGCCATGCAGTTCCTGTGGCACGCCTTGTGGTTATGACTTCTATCGTTGTGTTGAATGCAATTTCAACGTCCATCCCATATGTGTTCCAATACCATCCTCAGCTGAACATAGATATCACCGGCATCCACTCAATTATATGGACTTGGTTGCAGAAGATCATTCTGAAGAATATTATTGCGATATTTGTGAAAGTGAAAGGAATCCAGCACATCCTGCTTATTGTTGTGAAAAATGCACATATATTACTCATATTCATTGTGTGCTCAATGAGGTAATACATACATACATACATATATA
>NW_018397270.1:3914198-3933316 GCF_002168275.2 Theobroma umbraticum | reverse complement strand
TATATATTTGTCTGTTTGATATGTCTTGATGTGACAGTGATAAATGTTTGTTTCAATAGGATAAAATTTCATTTGAGAAGGTCTCATCTTCAACTCCCAGGTCCATTTACAGCAACACTTTGTTAACGGAGGAAATGGAGCATAATGAAGTCATTGATGGCATCCGCACTCCTAAACAACTTTTGGTTCGCAACTATCATTTAATATATTAATTAATTATTTTAAAATTAGGCGGAGTTTAGACTCTAAAAAAAAGAACTCAACATTGATTAACATATAACTTAATTTAAATTCAGTATTAATGTTTTATTCATAAATTAGATAATCATTTTACAATTTATAGACATTGTATTCATTATGTGGAGAATTCTATGTATAATCCTTAATCTTTGATTATTCAACCCTTTTTTGTCAATGCAGATTCGACCTATGATCCATGAACATCCCATGAAATTCTATGAGAAAGTTAAAAAGTCATGGAAAAATCATTATTGTGAGGCTTGCCGTCTGGTAGTTAATGGTCCCTCTTACATATGCACAACATGCTCAGATCCTAATGGGAAGTACTGCCTACATGAAAAATGCGCTAAATTACCATATCAGATACAACACCCTTTTCATTCTAGCCATCCTCTTAGCCTTTATACTACTTATTCCTATACATTTCTCATTGTATGTGATGAGTGTAGAGATGTCTGTTTTGGCTTCTTTTACCGTTGTGATGAGTGTGATTTCAAGCTTGATGTGAAATGCGCTATTCTAACAGCTCATAAAACTGAGGTGTTGCAACTCAGAAAGATGGAAAGAGTAGCCGAGTTCATCCACCCACATAAGCTTGTCCTTGCCAATTGTAGAGACCCTATAGAGAAAAAATCATGCATGGTTTGCGAATTGCCAATTTTAGGTCCAGCCTATTTTTGCCTCAACCGTTATTGCAGTGTTCAAGTTCATGAATCTTGTCTCGGAACGCCACAAGAGATGCAACTCCCATTTCATTTGGAACACATGTTGTTTTTTGGCAAAAACTACCGCATTTCTCATTGCTATGCTTGTGGTAGAATGATTTTACATGATTTTAGATATAGCTGTGAGCAATGTGACCTCAATCTCCATTCTCTATGTGCTAATTCCATAAGGCAGCCTCTGAAATGTCAGTCCCATGAACACAATCTTTATTATTTTGGGACAAAATTTCAGGAATCACAGTTTTCTTTCTTTCCTTGTAACGAATGCAGTCAAGATTGTGGAGGACCCTTTTATCGCTGTCTAGAATGTGCCATCAATTTTCACTTAGATTGTGTACCCATACCTCATATTGTTAAATCTAGACGTCATATTCATCTTTTAATTATAAAGGATTCATTTGTTGAAGATGATTCAGAAGAGTCTTACTGTGATATTTGTGAGGAAGAAAGATGCAGAGATGATTATGTATATTGTTGTGAAGAATGTAATGGTTTATTTGCCGCTCATATAGAATGCGTGCTTACTAAGGTAAGTCTATGTCTATAACTTTTTTAAATTCTAATACTTTTTTTCTCTAGCATACCACTATAGTTATTTGGAAATTAATTATTTCCATGCCCCATAGAATTATATTTAAAAATATACACTTCCATTTATATTGTTAATAAAGGAATTTATTAATCTAACCATTTTGAGATGATGTAAAATAATTACTTGAGTTCTCATGCCAGAATAATGTCATAATTTGTTTTAGCAGGTTGAAAATATTACAGCAGCAATAGATGCATCCTCAAATTTGGTGTTAGACATTGAGAAGAACTCTGCCCAGGTAAAAATAATTTTAATTTTCATATTAATTAGTTGTGTTTAAATCTGAATACCAATCTATTACAAAAAATTGAATCACCTTAATTAATGATAAAATTTCCAGTAAAAATTAAATAAATTTCTTTTGTTTTTTGGCACAGCCAATAAAATTTATTAGAGTACAAAAAATGGTACAAGAGAACTAGTAAATTAAATATTTGTAAGGGGGCTTTTATATAAAGAAGATAAAATGAATGTTACATGATATTTCTGAACTTATAAACCATTAGTTAAAGACAAAATAGTTAATTTAGTTACTTCTTAAAAATATATATGTCGTTCAATAATTATACTTTTTTTTATAGTTTGTAGTTTTATATATGGGAGTAGTAATAGAAAATATAAAGATAAAGATATTATGCATGTCAGCCTTCCAATTTCAAAGACAACATACTTAGTAGGTAGATTTCCTTTAGTTAAACTCAATGTATGCATACTAATTAATTTATTAATTCGCAATATAAGGATTTAATTCAGCCATCGCTAGAAATGAATCCTCAGAAGAGAATGTGGGGGAGGGAATGTTTCGATGATAACGAGTCAATGGATCAAGACAAAGAGGAAGATTCATCCGTCTCTGAGTCGGAGAAATTACCATTATCTTCAGAAGACGAAGATTCATCTCCCTTTGAATTGAATCCTGAAAAGACAATGTGGTGGAGGGAATATTTCAATAGTAGTGAGTCAACAGATCAAGACAAAGAGGAAGATTCAACCGTCTCTGAGTCAGAGAAATTACCAAGGTCTTCAGAAGAGGAAGATTCAACCGTCTCCGAGTCGGAGAAATTATCGAGTTCTTCAGAAGAGGAGGATTCATCTGCCTCTGAGTTGGAGGAATAGCATGCAACATCTTCAGGAAAAAAAAAAAGTTTGGGGACAAAATGTATGTGGGAGTTGTATTAATTAAGAACTAGAATCCAAACTAAATCTCGCCTGACTAAATCTTGCCATTTTTAATGAGATTGATTCTTTGGTTTTACAGCTTGGTGATGTCACATTTTTGGATGACTTAAAGGAGTCTATGTTCTCTTCGTGGTGGTAGCTGCTCCTCCCCTGTTTTCTTTTATTGGCTGTTGTTGCGTGGTGGCTGCCGCTTTCTATCCTGCTGATTTTCTCCGCTTTCCTTTGTGTTGCCATTGCTGCTACCTTCATATTTATTGCTTTATTGTGTTGTTTGTTTTTGCTGGTCTGGTTTTCGGGTTTGTCTGTCTTCCAGAAGCAGGTGTACCCCAATTGAATTGACTCGATGTTTATTCATTCATGTGGTTGCCACTTGTTGTGTATGGAGGAGCTGTGCTCTTCTTCTGATGGTTGGGATGGAGCTGCCTTAAACATTATCCAGGTTTGTTCAAGGAATATCAATCCATCCAACATTTTAAAATTACTGAGAGAGGCTAATTTTAAAACAATATCGAGGTTTGTTTCTAGGCTTTCCAACAGGTTGGATTATGATGGAACTTCAAAGACGAGCTTGAAAAACTCAAGGAGACAACGAGCACAATCCATGCTGTGCTTCCCGACGTTGAGGAGCACTACTCAAAGAGCAACCAAGTTGAAGTGCGGCTCAAGAATCTCTGGTTTTTGAAGCCTCTGGTAGGCATGAATTACGATCAGAGGGTCCTTCTTCTTTGATGCATGTAGTTTATCTCCTCGGTTTGTTTAGTCGGTAAACACGGTTGATCGGCTCGGTTGTCAACGGGGAAACCTTCCCCTGAAATCGACCAAAAAACTAACAATCTTTTTTATAATATCCATAATATGACATTATTAACCTTCATTAATTCCCTTACCCTAAGCTCCCTGAACTGCAGCCTCCTTCTCCTTCCCTTTAAAATTCCTAAACTCCCTCATCTACTACTACCGCTATCGATCCACCAACCGCCAGCCATGCCACTTGGCTTCCTCTTTGAAAAATCATTCTTCAACTAGTAACAGTAAGCTTTCGTTTCTCATTTTAAGCCATATGGAAGCTCTACCCTTTTGCTCAATCATTGAAGAGCACTTTGTTTTTACCAAGAATTATAAAGGCTTCATTAGAATTCTACTTGTGGCTTTATACCAATTTTTTCAGTCATTCAAAGCTTCTTTTTCTGAAAATTTGTGACAATTAATATACATTGCGAAAGACATCAATTATGAATTCAAACTTTTTCTTTTAGATGTCAAATGGAACAAAGGAATATATATGTAATAGGGAGTTTCAAGCTGAATCTAAAAAAAATGGAACATCTTCTTTAAAGAATCATATAAATACTTTTAAGAAGTTGGAAATGCTCCATGCTAGTGAGGATTGTAGTCAAAGGGAATTAGCTTTTCGATTGGGAAAAAGATAAGTGTTCAGGTAATTAGAAGGTTAATCATAATGCAATTTGGAAGCATGTAGCTAAGCATATGAATTGCCTTTAAGATTTGTGAAAGGTAAAGGGTTTAGATGTTGCATGAATCAAGCATGTCCTAGATTTGGCATATCATCATGACAGATCATTGCTAGGGATTGTTATAAGGTTTATGTTGATGAAAAAATTCGGTTGAAAAATTTGTTGAAATCATGTCTTGGTAGAATAAGTCTCACCATAGACACATGGACTTCATTACAAGGAATTTATTATATGTGTTTTACTACTCATTTTATAGATAATGATTAGAAACTACAGAAATAGGTTTTAAACCTTTATCCCATTTATAGTCATAAAAGTGAGGTAATTGGGAAGAAAATTGATAAATGTTTGCATGATTGGGGGATTCAAAAGGTTTTCTCTATTACTGTTGATTATGCTAGGTCCAATAATGTTGTAATAATGTATTTAAAGCAAAATTTTGATATTGCGAGAACTAATATTTTAGAAGGTAAATTTTTTCATATAAGATGCATTATACATATTGTTAATCTTATTGTCAATGATGATTAAATGATATGAATGAGTTAATTGTTCATGTTAGAGGAATGGTGAGATATGTCAGACAATCTCCTACTAAATTAGCCAAGTTAAGGAATGTGTTGATAGTGCAAGAATTGAAAGTAAGAGTTTATTGTATTCGGATGTTAGCACTAAATGGAATTTGATGTTGAATACAGCTCTGAAATGTGAAAAGGCTTTTGCAGCATTTGATGTGAATGATAGTAATTGTAGTATTGAGCTAGCGATGGGAAATGGGGTGCTTAATGAAAATGATTGGGCAAATGTTAGGAGAATTCTGTTTCTTGCAACAATTTTATTAGTTGATGGTAAATGTTTCAAATTCTTCTTATGTAACTTGTAATAATTTCTTGTTTGTGTTTGTGAGGTGTATTGCACTTTGAAAAAATGGCAAAACAATTATGATGTTGATTTACGGGCTATGGCAAATAAAATGAAAGAAAAATTTGACAAGCATTAGGGGAATGTGGGAAAAATGAATTTGGTGTTGTACATTGCTTCGATTCTTGATCCTACAAAAAAGCTTATTTTTGTTGAATTTTGATTTAAAGATATGTATTCTCCTCTACAAGGTTCATTGATGAATAGTTTGGTGAAGAAAACAAAGAAAGATTTGTTTAAATATTATAGAAATATGTTGCAACCTCAGTCTCGTGTTGTTGGTGAAAGTAGTCAAGAGTGTAAAGTGGCATTGAGGCTTGCACTAGTAGTGAAATAGGAAAGAAAAATTTTTTAGCGTATTTGAGGTGTAGGAAGGATAGTGGTAGAGAGGAACAGAAAACGGAATTAGATAAATATTTATCTAAGGATGTGTATGGTGATGCTATTGATGATGATGACTTTGATGTTCTCCAATGGTGGAAACTCAATAATCATAGGTTTTCAATACTTTTTACTATGGCTCGTGATGTATTGGTGGTTCCCTTTTCAACAGTTGCTTCAGAATATGTTTTTAATATCAATGGATGTGTGCTTGACACATATAAGAGTTCTTTGACTCCTAAGCTCGTGCAATTACTTATTTGTGTTCAAGATTGGTTACGTGGATCGACATGTTTTAATACGAATGAAATTGAGTATGACATGGACGAGCTCGAGAAAGTTGATTTGGGTAAATTTTTTATTTATAATTTATAATGTTATAATACCTTTTGGAAGTACAATGCTAGAGATGGATATCAGTTGAGATTATGCTCCTTTAATATAGGGAATTTGATCCTAAATTTGGTTTTACACCTTGTCCTCTCAGCCTCCTTAATGTCAGGCTAATGCAATATGAATCATCCAGGCTCTATATGGTTTTGGTGAGATTTGAAGAAGTTTCTACTTGTTGTTATCTTGTTTCCATTTTCTTTGGTTTCTTGATAATTAAATTGAGCTAGAGAATGATGACCAAATACCATATAGAGCAAACAGATCAGTACTGTTCTTGAGGCCAATGGCTGACGCCTCAGATTTCAGTTCTTTAGGGGTGAAATTGCACTGAGGTTGAAGTGTTGAATATGATTTATTTGTCAAGAAACTGAGCTTCTTGTTTTACGCTTTTCCTAGCCTAGTGGCTAGTTTTAGACTTAGTTGAAACATTTCCGCTGCTGACATATCTAAACAGAACAATTGAACGTGCAAGGAAGGAATTCCCCTCATGAAGAATCCAGTACAAGAAAATTTCTGAAAGGATGGTTAAGTCTAGTCTTTTATTAATTACTGCTGAATTTATGAGTCTACATCAACTCAACCTAGGCTTTCAAACCAATTTTGTGTAATGTGTATAACTTCTTCTAACTTTTCTTCCAAAATGAACACCCGTATTTCCTAAACTTGTTTTGCCAAACTATTATATATATACACTCTAATATTAAACAATTCTCTCCTACCTTTTCTTCAAAATTACCAATAATTTTTTTCTAAAGGCTCATTTCAGGATTCGACTTGTTATTTCATTGGTGTAACATTTAAAAAAGTCACTGAATTATTCAAATAATTTTTTATTACGTTCATTCAAGTTTTTATATTTTTATTTTTAGTTAAATAATAATTTTTTTTATTAGGAGAAGAGGGCTTCGAATCTTGCTTTTTAAACAAAATCATACACCAGCTAATGCACCAAATGTTCAAGTGCGCCATATGATTAATGGTTGACTATTATTATTAGTCAAAATGTCATTTCTCATTCTATATTACATGGTGTTGACATATCATAATCAATTATGACTTGTCATGATAAAATGAGATGATTATATGACATTTTCACCATCCATGTCAACACCAAGTGAGCATAAGATTGACAAATGACATTTTGATTAATGCCAATTAATCAATCTTTAGTAATAAGGACTTATTTGATTAAAAATTAAAATATAAAGACTTAATTGAACATAATAGATGAATAAGATTTATTTAAATATTTTTTGAATAATTTAAGGACTTTTTCAAACATTATAGCTTTTCGTTTAAATTAGAATACAATATTTTCTATTTTATCCATTTAAGAAAACATGATAATAAAAATTAGTATATGATCACTAATAAAATTAAAAGATTCAAATACATATTTGTTAAAGATTACCTTGTGTAGTTACCATTAGTCCTATTAGCTATAATTGATTTTGTAACTAATTCAACACCAAATTAATCACATTTGGCCCTCAACTGTATGTGCAGTTTCTATGCCTTGTGCTGCTGCTGGTTGTGGGATGCTTGCTTTGATCAATAGAATAATTAAGGAGCATTCACATAACTTTAGATTGTAATATTTGTTTAAGAAAATAGCAAATCAGTTTGTACTTTGTACCCAAAAGAATGTAACACAAAATAATTTAAATTCTTGATTTAATCAAAGGCTCCTTAACTGGGTGGTGTTCACCAAGATGGCCCTCCCCTATTTTCTCTTTTAATATACAAAAAGGCTTGTTTCTACTGAGTGGTTTATAAGCCTAATCACCATATAAGCCTTATCTTTAAGTTAATTAATTAATTGAGTCGTAATAAAAACATTATTTAAAAAAAGAAATTGTTTAATTATTGTGAGAATATGAAAGCAAGTACTGTTTTAATTACTTTGCTAATCTTTCTGACCTTAAAATAATTTAATTAAGACTTATACCTTTTTATGAAATATTGTTCTCTTTGTCTTTCAACAAAATGGAAAAGGGTCGAGGAAAATTGTACTCGTCGTTGGACATAAAATGTTGCTTCATATATTTATATGTTTATTTATAGATTAAATAATATAATTAGTCTCTGTATTCTAGCAAAGTGGTAGATTAATCTCTATATAATAATTTGTGAAAATTGAATCATGCATTTTTCAAAGTCGACAACGTTAATCCAAATATGTTAAAATTTTTTGTTATCTATACTCATATGACATTTTCTTGTTGATGTGGTATTGAATAAAATGACGTGTTAATGTTGACTTGGTATTTTTTTTTATCTATTTCATAACATTATTTTCATGGCTTTAAATTATAGTTATAAAAATTTAATTTTTCTCTATCTCGCAACATTATTTTTCTTAATCCTATAAACTTATCTGTATTTTTTATCTATATCTTTTCTAATTGTGTTTAAAACTCGTAGTTCATTTTGAATAATTTTATGTCCACGCTTATAAAATTCATATCAATGTTTGGTTACATCATATCAACACTATTATTGCATCATTTGTGAAATGTCACATAATTATTACCATGACATCAAATTAAATATCATATTAATAAAAAAAATATCATATTAGAATGAATAACAAAAAAATTTAACACATTGGACTGATATATCAATTTTGAAAAATATAGAAACTTAATTTTCTCAAATCATTGTAGAGGTACTAATCTACCACTTTATTAGAGTTTAAAGACTAATTTATATTCGATGTTAACAAACTTAAACTAGACGTTTCTAAAAGATGTGTAAAATCGTTAAAGAAGTATTATTATTAAGTAACTTTATGCTTTATTAGGAAAAACCAATGTTGTTTCTTGATGACATACTTTTCCTTCCTTTATTCTCTCTTCTTTTCCTTTCTTTAATTAATCTACATACTCCTTTTTTTAATAAGAAATGATAACATATTCATTGAGGAGGCAGCTTAAGAAAGCATAAAGTAAAGTAACTTCTTTGGACAAAAAAAAAGCCATTCTCTAGCATTGAAATTTGAATTGTTTCTTTACTGTCATTCGAAAAGAACATGCTTTGATTGTGGAAAAAGCAAAGCTGTTTCTCAATGACTCAAGTACCAATTTATCAATTTACTAATTTAGCGAAAAGTAAATATATACCTTGCCTGTTTCCATAACTCAAGAAAGGGGTCGTTCCTTTACTCAACAGTATGAGAAGTAAGGACTCCAGCTTCCATCCTTGGATCTCAATCCTTTTAATTAAACAGGAAAACAAATCCTAGGTGGAGCCCTGTGCTAAGAAATCAGTATTCTTTTCCTTTATCTGGATTGCAACTTTACTTTAATTCATGATGTTATATATATAAAAGTATACTTGTTGAAAAATCTTTACAAGGATGAAAACTGATATTTGTGTTTATCATATTTTTAAATTGATATGTTAAATTTCTTAATTTTTATTATTAAATATTAATACGATTTTCTAATTTGTGATAAGAATTCTATTGCATCAAATGACTATCATTAATAATGTTATTGTAATAAATATTAATAAGATTGATCTAATTTTCCAATTTGGAATAAGCATTATTTCAGAATGCTTCTTAACTTTAGATTATAATATTGTACTCAAAAGAATGCAACACAAAATCCATGGTCTGTTTGCCTTTTGAATGGAAAGTCATGGAATTTAATTAAAATTCTTGATTTAATCAAGAAAGGGACTATAGTATTCTTTATAATATTGTGTTTCCATCACTGATCAAGAACGGGATTGTTCCTTTAATATGAGAAGTAAGGGAGTTGAGATTCCATCCTTGGATCTCAACCCTCTTATTAATCTTGATTGCCTTTACATATAGTGCTTTATTTAGCACAAGTGTAAATTGTTATACTATAATCTTTGTTCTATCTCTCTATCCATCTCTTTGTTTATCTATTTTCCATCTTCTTTGAAATGAGTATCAAACTTGCTTCTCATCACCATTCCTTGTGTTTCCACAATCTGGAGAATGCTCCGAAACAATACTGTATTGCATGCACAAAGGAAATCTCGAATACAGCCTATACTTGTGAAATTTGCGGGTTTATGCTCCATGAATCATGCGCGAGTGAACTGACATCTGCCTCTTAAGATTATTCACCGTCTCCACTCGCAGCACCGTCTTCAACTACAACTCAACTGGCAGGATTTCATTTGTGATAAATGTTGGTGTATTTCTACTTTCTCCAGATACAAGTGCGATGAATGCAATTTTAATCTTGATTTAGCATGAGCTTCTTCAACTAATGATATATTACTTAAAGAGGAGTGGCAGAGAGTTACAGACGGCAAGAGAATGGAAATTCAACATTACAGCCACCTTCACAAGTTGACCATCTTCAAATATAGGAAGACAAGAGAATATGACTATAATTGTAGTTGGTGCGAAAAGCGTCTATCAGAAGTGTGCTATGGCTGTCTAGAATGTGACTTCTTCCTTCATGAGTTGTGTAGGGATAAGATACCGAAAAGACTTTATCATCCTTTTCATCCTTCGCACCCTCTTTGCTTGCACTATAAAACCAGCAGCTATTGCATAGCTTGTGCAGAATTTGTTTATGATGGAACATCTGAAGGGGATCTTCCCTATAGCTGCCGAAAGTGCAATGTTTTTCTTCATTTTCACTGTGCTAAGCTCTTACCCACCCTAAAACATAAGTGTCACGACCACCCTCTCACTTATTTCAAAAAAACCAGCTACGGTAGGCCAAATCCTTTTCGTTGTAATGTCTGAAAATCTTTGCGATAATAATTTCTATCGTTGTGTGCAATGCAATTTCAACGTCCATCTTCCTTGTGTTCCAATACCGTCTTCAATTAAACATAGATATCACAGGCATCCAATGACTTATATGGACTCATTTAGAGAAGATGATTCTGGAGAATATTATTGTGATGTTTGTGAGAATGAAAGGAATCCAATGGATCCTGTTTATTGTTGTGAAAAATGCACATATATTGCTCATATTGGTTGCGGACTCAATGAGGTAATAATTATTTGCATTACTTTGCCTAATTACTTGCTACACCCTTCCCCTTTCTCTTGTTTAACAACGTATAATTTTCTTTGTCTATTTGATTCATCTTGATGTGATAATGATAAATGCATGTTTCAATAGGATAAAATTTCACCTGAGAAGGACGTCTCATCCTCGGTTCCTCAATCCATTTATAGTAACACTTTGTTACTGAAGGAAATGGAGCATAGTGAAGTCATTGATGGCATCCACACTCCTCAGCAACTTCTGGTTTGCAACTTTCATTGAATATATTTTGCTAACTTCATTCAAATTGGGAAGAGTTTAGACCCCACAAAAAGAATTTTACATTTTTATAACATGCATGTTCAGTAGTGAATTACATATAATTTAATTTAAATTCAATATTAATTTTTATTCAAAATTAGATTGATATGTTACAATTTATATACATTGTAACTGTTGTGTAGAGAAATATATATATAATCTTTAGGAATTGAGCTTATTCATTATTTGATTATTCACCTTTCTTTGTAAATGCAGAATCGATTTATCATCCATAGACATCCCATGAGATTCTATGAAGTTATTGAAAAGTTAAAGAAAAATCAATACTGTCAAGCTTGTCGTATGGTAATTAGTGGTCCTTGTTATGTCTGTGAAACGTGCCCATTTGAAGAATTAGAGTACTACCTACATGAAAAATGTGCTACATTACCTTATGAGATACCACACCCTTTTCATTCTAGCCATCCTCTTAGCCTCTATACTTCTTGTGTCCGTTACATTGTATGTGCTGAGTGTAGAGACGTATGTTTTGGCTTCTTTTATAGTTGTAATAAGTGTGATTTCAAGCTTGATGTGAAATGCGCTACTCTAACAGCTCATAAAATTGGTGTTTCGGAACGTAAATGGATGGAGAAACTAGCCGAGTTACACCATTTAACCCATCAACATAAGCTTGTCCTTGGCAATTGTATTGACCCTACAAAGAAAATAGAATGCAGGGTTTGTGGCGTCCCAATCTTTGGTCTAGCCTATGTTTGCTCCAACCGCAACTGCTTTTACGAAGCTCATAAATCTTGTCTTGAATTACCACAAAAGATTCGAGTCCCATTTCATTTGGAACACATGTTTAAATTTTCCAAACCCAAGGGATCTTATGAGTGCTATGCTTGTCGTCCTTTGTACATAAACTCTCCTAGATGTGGATATAGTTGTGAACAATGTGACCTCAAACTCCATCCCACATGTGCTAATTCTATAAGGCGGCCTCTAAAATGTGAGTCCCACCCGCACAATCTTTATTATTTTGGGACAAATTTTCAGCTGCTCTTTGAAACACATAGGCAACCTCCCTTTTGTAGTGTATGTGGGAAACATTGTGGAGGAGCCTTTTATCGTTGTTTGGAATGTGCCATCAATTTTCACTTGGATTGTGTACCCATACCTCGTGTTGTTCACTACAAACGCCATGTTCATCATTTAATTATGAAGGATTCATTTCAAGAAGATGATTCAGGAGAGTTTGACTGCTATATTTGTGAGGAAGAAAGATATCCAAATGATCATGTATATTGTTGTGAAGACTGCAAGGATTTATTTGCTGCTCATATAGAATGCGTGCTTGCTAAGGTAAGTTTCCATCTATAACTTTTTTTAAATCAAAACATCTAATACTTTTTGTTTAAACATAGCTCTAAACTTATTTGGAAATCTTAAAATTGAATAATCAAGATCTATGAATATGATTTCAAGTTTTCAAAGCAAAAAATAGTGAAATTAATTATTTTCATGCTCCATACAAGTACATATAAATATATGCACATCCTTTCATATTGTTAATAAAGGAATTTATTAGTGTTACCATTTTGAGATGATATAACATAATTAGTTAAGTCGTTGTTGCCAGACTAATGTCTTAATTTGTTTTATCAGGTTGAAGATTATACAGCAGTACTTATGCATTCCCAATAATCTTGGAGTTAGACTTTAAGAAGAACTCTGCCCAGGTAAAAATAATTTCAATTCTTGTATGAATTGGTTTTGTTTTAATCTTAACAGGAATTTGTGAAAAAAAAATTGAACCAATTTAATAATGATAAAAAATCACCTTTAAAATTAGATAAATAATTTTTTTTTTGCTAAGCCAATAAAATTGATTAGAATACCAAAGATGGTACAAGAGAAAAAGTAAATTAAATATCTGTGAAGGCATTTTTATATAAAGAAGATAAAATGAATTTTACATGATAGTTCTGAACTTATAAGCCTCATCTTTATTTTACTTTTGTTAAAATTTAAATTTGAAATTTCTAAATTAAAATTCTTATTCAAAATGTTTCAATATCCCTTTCGAAACAAATTACTTTAGTATTCAATTTAAAAAAACAAAAAAAAAAGTTGCATTACTAAATATTGTACACAAAATCTTTGCTGCTAATTGCTCACTAAACAAAGAATAATGAAAGAAATTAAAAGGCTCTCATACATCCCATTTAAGAAAACCAAAAGAATTGTTCTAGTGATTGACCAAAAAATAAAAATTAGTCAATATTTTAATTAATAAAAAGTAATAGTTAAAGACAAAATAATTAATTTTAGTTACTTCTTAAAGGTATATATGTTGTTCAATATTTATACTTCTTTTATAGTTTGTGGTTTTGTAGATAGTAATAGTAATAGTAAAGATAAAGACAAAGATCTCCTATAGTTAAATTCAATGTATGCATACTAATTAATTTATTAATTCGCAATATCTGGATTTAATTCAGCCGTTGCTAGAATTGAATCCTTAAAAGAGACTGCGGGGGAGGGAATATTTCAATGATAGAGAGTACACAGATCAAGACAAAGAGAAAGATTCAACCGTCTCTAAGTAGGAGAAATTACAAAGATCTTCAGAAGGGGAAGTTTCATCTGCCTCTGAGATGGATGACTTAGAAAGATATGGTGTTCACAAGAAGTTCTCTTCGTGGTGGTAGCTGCTTCTTCCCTGTCTTCATTTATTGGCTGCTGTTGTGTGGTGGCTGCCGCTTTCTATCCGGCTGATATTCTCTGCTTTTCTTTGTGGTGCCATTGCTGCTACCTTCGACGTTGTTTTTGTCCTCATATTTATTGCTTTATTGTGTTGTTTGTTTTTGGTGGTCTGGTTTCCGGGTTTGTCTGTCCACCCTTGCTCTCTGTCTTCCAAAAGCAGGTGTACCCCAATCGAATTGACTTGATGTTTATTCATTCATGTGGTTGCCACTTGTTGTGTACGGAGGAGCTGTGTTCTTCTTCTGATGGTCGGGATGGATCTGCCCAACCCTGCTGTCCAGTTTTCTCTTCAGTTGCTTTGCTTCTTGTTTGTGGAGGTTGGTTTTAAGCCATGAGGTTTGTCTGCTGTGAATGGCTATACTGCTACTGGTTGTTCTAATGTGTGAAGCTCTTTTGTGCTTGGAACCCTTTCTGGTCTGCTGTTTGTTTGGATTAATAAATTCTCCAGTTCGATCAAGATAATTATGCATGGTGGCCTTCAAAATTCAAAGACCACATCCTTAGTAGGTAGATTTCCTTTAATTAAATTCAATGAGTGCATACCAATAAATACCTTAGTTTGCAATGTCAAGAATTAATTCTACTAAAGTTGGAATGTATAATCCTCGAAAGAGAATGTAGGAGAGGAAACATTTCAGTTATAGTGAGTCACCGGTTGAAGACAAAGAGCAAGATTCAACTGCCTCTAAGTCGGAGGAATGACATGCAAGAGATGTTCAAAAATCATAAGCTCGAGGAGCTAACATGACAAATAAGTGAGAGGCTCGTGTTTAGGAAAATAAAAAATTAAGCAACATAATGTATGTGAGAAATGTTAAATTTAAAGAATGAACATCAAACCGAAAATCAATAGATAATAGCTGAAAAGGTTTTAATCATATTATGTGCCCATGATACCTCCAACTTAATCAGTGTGGAATTTCTTATATCACTACTTCAATACTCTCATTCAATTGCAAAGGCAAAAGATTTATTAAATGATATGAACTTCATGTGTAAGAATGATGATCCTATCATGCAATATGCATTTCGCACATAGAAATCCATCCTGATATTAGAAGATCCCAATACTGCCTTTTAAGGTTTCAATTAAATGAATGTTGACTGCCATAGATTTCTCTTCCATGGCAGCAACCATTGATTTATATTTAAATGGCCCTGCTTCTGAGATTAGACATACAAGCCCAACATCACAACCTTTGCTTCTTTTTATCTGTTTCTTCTGTTCTGATAGTTGTCAACCTCAAACTTGATTCATCTTGACAATTCATTCAAATGAGAAACAGGGAATGCATAAAAACTACAACTAAAAATAAAAATGGAAAAGGAAAATTTTGGCATCTTTGAGCACATTGAATCCGCTACCAGATTCTCCGAATCCAAGCTTTTGCTGTCAAAATTGAGATGAAACAGGTGGAATTTCTATCTTATTTCCATCATTAATTGATGATATTGAAACTAAATGCATGATATGGTACCGATATCATATCCACATTCATGAAATATTTGTTCAAAACAATGGGAAAGCAATAACTAAAAGTCCCTAAAAGAATGGAATATTCTTGGTTTGCTATCGACTTGATTAATTATTCCTTTCATTTCTCTTAGACAAATCGTACCTGAATATATAACAATAGATGAGAGAGATGGAGATTAATGAACGGAATAAATTTCAAAATTTAAATGATAAAATAAATTTAAATATGCAATGAATAAATATTTATTTACAAAAAAGAATAAATAAATAATGGTATGCCTTTGTTTTTTATAAAATTAATATTTATATTATATTATTTATCATTACTTAAGTTGCTATCTTAAATTTGTGATATTATCGACTGGATCAATGATTTTATTTATTAAATAAATGCAGATGAATGCATGCATCCATCTTTTCATATTGTAAATTTAAATTTCGTGAAAAGTTGAATCTGCAAATTAAAAAAAAAAAAAAAGATAAGCATAATCGTAATGGTTTAATAAAGTATACAAGAGATGAAGTCTATCTTGTGCCACCAATCCATATTGGGTTGCATAAAGGGCATAATGTCTTTGAACTGATTCTCCATTTTGAGTTCATGGACAGTAAAAAAGGCATGGCTTCTATGGCAGACAGTTCATGCAGAATCAGATTCCAAGATAAGATTTACAAGGAAAGTAGCAGCCAACCTTGCATATCAAGAATTCGCCAACTAGAATGCTAACCTTGCATATCAAGAATTCGCCAACTAGAATGCTTACATACATATGCCTTGAATTGCATTCTATCTTTGATTCTTCCGCCTTTAAATTACAAATCATTCATTTTTTCTGTCTATTTTCACCATTAATTTTCAAATTTTGCCCTGAAATTCAGTCTCTTTGCTTTGGCTGTGGGATGCTTGCTTCCATCTGTAGAGTAATTAAGGAGCAGTCAGATGTATGTGATTACATCTAAAATGTTCATCTCTGTTGTTTAGTAATTCTTTTGTACTTAGACAAAAATGGTATATGTGGGATCTCTGGTTTGTGTCCTTAGCAATTCAGTTGAGGAGAAAAGCAATGCTTTTGAAGCCTCTGGTAGGCATGAATTACAAACAGAGGGTTCTTACTCCATTTTGTTCTATGTATGTTTGTCCTCTATCCTTCTCTTTTGATGTATAACTACTTTAAGTCAGACGGTTTTCGAAAAGCTTTGAGTACATGGGCAAGATGGATAGATACCAATATAGATCATATGAAGACCCTTGTTTTCTTCAGGGGCTTTGCTGCATCACAGTTCAGGTAAATTGAAGGCAAAATATATGTTAAGTTAAACCCCTAAAATAGGGAAACAGAGTGCCTTTTACATTTTCTGATTGCTTTTCTGTGCTGTTTCTTCTCCAGCAACTTGTTCCGATTGCTCCTTCCTTTGCCATTTTCCTTTGTAGTCTGTGTCATATCATTTACCCTTGTTTCCTCCGTCTTCCCCTCATTGGTTTATCCAAAAGGCATGAATCTTTTAAAGTGATTCTCCCTTCTCCTTGAAAGATAATATCAACCATGTACAAGTTTGGCATCTGGCTGTAGTAACATGGAGTCTTCTGATCTGACAGCAAAGTTATTTTGAATCCGGTTCCCTTAAAGCATTTACACGCAAGGAAATTAAGCTAGCCATAGTACGTAGCAAATAGTAGGCTGAAGCTGAAACTCCTTGCTTGTATATGAACGTTATTACTAACTCATCAATGAAAATAAACATCCATAAAGGGGTTTCTCAAAGGAGCAAATATACATCAACTCTTAGCCAGAGCTGCAATTAATTGCTTCCTGAAAATGGATAAAAACTGTGATGTACCTAGATCAAAAGGTTTCTCCACAATCTCAAACATTTTTCTTTCTGTTTGATCAGTTATTTTGCACTTAGCTCATCGTTTTGGTGTTTAACTTAATTTCCTTGGTTCTTATTTATTCTTCTTCTTTTGCTCTGAGCTTGTTATTTCTTCTTTCATCAACAGATTAGATTTCCTTTTTCTTTTCATAATTTGAGTTATTGATGTACCCTTTAATTTGTTTTCATCCTATTTAGGAAAAGTGCTATGATACACGAACTCAGGGTAGAAGGTTGGATATGAGTATGTAATGTTAGTTTTTAACAACTTTTTACATTAATTTTGAGAATGCAAGGATCATACTTATAACAATTTAAGTGATTCAAGACAAATTGAACACGAATATGTTAGCGTTAAGGGTGTAGTGGGTTAATATTGTTACAGCTTTAGTAGTGGCTTCCCTATCTTTCTTTGTTTCTTTCGATGGTCTTTCTGCTTTGTTAATCTTTTTTACACCATTCGCTTCGTCTTATGCTTTTGCTAGCCTAGTGCCTAGTTTTAAACTTCGTAAAAAACTGTGATAGCTCTTTGCAGAATTATTATTTGTCGATTCGAGAAAGAGGGAATTCGGATTCAGTTCTTTAAGTATTAAGTTATGTCCACTTCCTATTAAATCAAATCCTCAGGTACGTCTCTATGTAAATTTGAGGTGTTATATTTAGTTGCTTTCTCAATTAATTTTGATGTTGTTATTTAAATTTAGTTTGAACACTTTTGCTGCTGACATATCTAAACAGAAACCTCGGAAGTGCAAGGAACAAATTCTCCGCATGAAGAATCCAGGACAAGAAGATTTCTTAAAGGATGGTAACGTTAATTACTGCTGAAATTATGTGCCTACATCAACTCAACCCAGACCTTAAAACCAATTTTATGTCGTGTAAATTATCATTAATAAAATTCAAAGATTCAGATACATATTTGTTAAAGATTACCTTCACGTAATTGCCATTACTTCCTACTAATTTTATTCACTAAGTTTTGTCATTAATTTTCTATTGAGTGGATAAATCCCAAGAGATTACATCCTAATTTGATCAAAAATAAGTATTTAGTTTTTTTTTTTTTCTGCATTTGCTTTCTTTCAAATTATATGTATATAGCTCATTACTATTTTTTTGGGCATCCTCCTGCTTGTTAATTTACTTTTTAACCAATTCAATGCCAAATTAATTATGCTTTTCCGTCAACTGTTTTCTGCAGTGTCTATGCCTTGTGCTGCTGCTGTTAGTGGGATGCTTTCCATCTAGCAAAATATATACCTTTATGTATTTGATACATCGATCCCAAACTGCTTCTTAACTTTAGATTGTAAAATTTCAACTCACTTTATATTGTACCCAACAAAATGTAACATGAAATCCCTGGTCTGTTTGCTTTTACCGGAATGAGATAGCTCTTGTTTGAGTTCAAATTCTTGATTTAATCCAGGCTAGCTTACACTGGGAATTTCTCTTTGAATGATGTTTTCAGCAATATTGCCTGCAAAAAGGCTTGTTTCTTGGTTCCCTCCATCCCCTAATTTCTTTAAATTCAATGCTGATGGTTCTGTCAAAGGGAAACTGAGACCAGCTGGGATTGCTGGAGCTCTTAGAGATGAAAATGGTATTCTCGACGGCTGGAATTCTTAGCTATTGCAGCTTTTCTATAATTCTCAGTGGGCTTGCACGGTTTCTTTGACAGTAGAAAATGACTCGGTAAATGCATTATCTTGGGCAACGAATGGAAATGTAACTTGGGAACTCAGGTTTGCCTTAAATATTGTAGAAGAGAAAAAATTATCAGCTAATTACGTGCTGCCATGTGGATTTAATAATATTTTAATCATATAATTAATTATA